>NW_011500935.1:27925-71763 GCF_000495115.2 Populus euphratica | reverse complement strand
AAAAAAAGAAGAAAAAAATGATGATAATAAAAATGTAGATAAGTTTGGTTTCGTAGCCTCCCTAACCTAAGCAATTAAGCCTGAAGGAGTGTTTTAACACCTAATACCCTAAAGTCAACTGACTTGAGAGCTATTGGTTCAACGCTTGTTACTTGGGTTAAGGAGAAAAGCTTAAGGGAGTCAAACATTGCACTATCTACATATCAGTATCTACGATCCAAGTTACTAAGCTCGTAAGGGTGTCTTAACACCTAATGCCCTAAGACCAACTGGTTTGGGAGTCATTAGCCGAACGCTTGTTACATGGGTTAAAGATGCATAGTGTTTTTAAATTATATGTATATATATTTTTAAAAAAAAGAAAAAGAAAAAAAAAGACAAATAATACTCCCAACCCAAGGAAGTTAACCTTAAACATTAGAACAAAAAATTTGTTTTCTTCCAAGAAAAGCCCCATAATTATGTGTTGATATATTGAGCATAAAAAAAAGGTTTTATGAAAATCTTGTTAAGAGGTATTGAGCAGGTATATAAATTCAACGAGAGTTTGTTTATTTAGATAGATTAATGGAAGTTAAATGATGAATACCTTATTTTGTGGAATTTGCAAATTATTTTTCTATTTTAACGCTTTGATTACTAGGGACTAGTAATAAGCTGGTTGGGGGGTGTGATTAGTACTTAAAAGTGCATTTTTATCAAGGTTTTATATTATCATTTTGCACTTGAATTATCAATAACTCCTTAACTAAAGCATGCTTTATAATAATATATCTAATAATATAAGATACCTTTAATTTGTGGTAAATGTTCATTTTAAATTCAGGCCTATCACATAAATGAAAGGATTGATTGATGAATTTAATAACTGAAATTGAATGGATAAAAAGATGGCCAAACTTAGAAAAGAGATGTCGATGCAATCCAAAGCGGAACACTGTTCGGTAATTGGGTCATATCTGGAGCTATAGATCTTAGATTTAGGTCTACTTTATATGGATGGAAAGGTAAAACATAGGCCTACAACTTTTATATGGAGCCCAAGATCTAAAAAGGTCATTTTCAAGTCCAAATTGTTGCAACAACAAAGAAGCCCGAATCTGTCCTCCAGCCCAAGCACTGTTCAGTATTTTGACCATATCTGGAGTTCTAGAAGTCAAAATGAGCTGAATTGTTTACACAAGAAAGCTGAGACAATTTCCTACAACTTTCATGTTTTTGAGTGGCTCCAATTTTGATGTTAGCAATGACGTTTTGGGTAGACAAGAGAAGATAAGGATTGTCACCAAGTCAAGAGTTGGCCACCCACTCATCAAATCAATAGTCAAGAGTTGTTATTACTATTATTATAGTTGTTGTTGTTATTGTTGTTGTTGTTGTTATTGCTATTATTGTTGTTTATAATTTGTACAATTAACCTCCCTATGGTTTGACCCCGGTCTTGCCGGGTTATTTATTACTTCGACACTCCTGCACTTGAGAGAAGACATCAATCTTTTGGTCGTGTCAGCCATATAATATGTCATGTCGTTATCAATTGTCTTCAACTCATCCTTTGCCTTTATCCAGTCTTGACCCACAGAGTCCTTTTCTTCTTCGGCTGTTTTTCTTACAGCTCTTTCTTTGGCTAACTATTGCTCCAAGGACACTCTCTACTCCTCCTTTGCTTTAATCTCAGCTTGTAACAATTTTACTTGTTCTCTTAATTCTTCTTCATTGTTCATTCTTTTCCTTTGAATGCCCACAGATTCAGAAACTTCTGCCATATAAGAGACTCCTCCATTACGTCATTCAGGATACCTTTCATTAACCATAGGATTCCTTACACCTATCTCCTTTTTAACTAGCACCAAAGAATCCCAATCATGCTTAATGCTTTCCAGCATTTCATTATATGCACCTTTGTAGACTCCAGTGAACTGAGCTAAGCCAACTGTTCTTGGAATGCTTTGTATGCCCCCAAGCTGTCTTGCAACCAAAACAGGTGCATAACTAATATATCCAGTCACTCCAATCAAAGGTACCCAAGGCTTTTTCCCCCAACCCATTAGGTATGCTACATCTTCATCCATAGAGCTCTCCAATTAAAATTGCTTTGCGAAATTCCTTGCAATTTTACCCTCCAATCATCTTCAGAAAAGTTTTCCCATTCACTTGATACAAATAACTCGAGTGGTTTTTGGTCAAACCACCAAAAATTTTGGAATATTGGTGTCTCGAATTCTATATGGCTTACCATCCAAATGAACAACAATGGAACACAACATCTCATAGAACCTTTTCCAATCCTTTTGCAATGATTGAGAGATAAAAATGTTTCAACCAAGATCGCAACAGAAGGATTAATTTTGGTCTTGTCATACTTGATTACTACTTAAAAGTGCATTTTAATCAAGGTTTTATATCATCATTCTGTACTTAAAGTATCAATAACTTCTTAACTAAAGCATGTTTTATAATAATATATCTAACAATATAAGATACCTTTAATTTATGGTAAATGTCCATTTTAAATACATGCCTATCACATAAATGAAAGGATTGATTGATAAATTTAAGAACTGAAATTGAAAGGACAAAGAGATGGCCACACTTAGAAAAGAAATGCTGGTGCAATCCAAACCAGAACACTGTTTGGTAATTGGGTCATATCTGGAGTTGTAGATCTCAGATTTAGGTCTACTTTATATGGATGGAAAGGTAAGACATAGGCCTACAACTTTCATTAGAGCCCAAGATCTAAAAAGGTCATTTTCAAGTTCAAATTGGAGCAACACCAAAAAAGTCTGAATCTATCTTCCAGCCCAAGCACTGTTCAGTATTTGGGCCATATCTAGAGTTCTAGAAGTCAAAATGAACTAAATGTTTTACACAAGAAAGCTGAGATGATTTCCTACAAATTTCATGTTTTCAAGTGGCTTCAATTTTGACGTTATCAATCACGTTTTGGGAAGACAAGAGAAGATAAGGATTGTCACCAAGTCAAGAGTTGGCCACCTACTCATCAATTAGTCATCAAATCAATAGTTCCCAATTTTAGCGTATAAAAGGAGGCATTTGCCATGCATTTAGGCATCTTGGTTTCCAGATCAAGATCACGCTTTTGCTTTCTCTCTTTATATTTTTGTAATGTTTACGCTTTGCTTTCATTAATGTCAAGTTTATGTCTTTCATTTCCTTTCCTTTACTTAGTTAACTCTTATCTTATTTATGTTCTTATTTTGTTTATTTATTTTTCTTTCTTTTATTTATGTTTAGCTAAGTTTATTATGTCAAGGTGAAAAGGTTGCACTAATGGTGTAAGAATAAGTATAGTGTTTTACTTAATATGGACTTTAATGTTTGATACTAACATGTTTTATATTTGTTATCTTGTTCACTCTTTAATACTTTGCTTGTTAAATGACTAATCTTAATTTATATTGTATAACACTTGGTACAACAAATGCTTGTCACTTTAATAGTTCATATTATATGATATAACCGACACCTGAGCTATGAAAGGAACTTAATTTGTTGATAACATAAGTTATAATCATGAATGCTTGATGAAATTTACAAGTATTAGCATTAATTGAATAAGATGACTAATGTAATCATGTTAACAATATATAATCTGATTGGAACCTCCTTTGTGTGTGGTTTCCAATTGAATAATAAGAGTTTATACTATACTTGTTTGACATACCATTAGTGGAACCTCTAACCTTGACATTTGTTATTATCATTGTTTAATCCTTACATTAATATTCCATCTCAAAGTTCTCATCTTTTTTTCTTCTTCTTCTTCCTTTTCTTTATTATTATTGTTGTTGTTGTTGTTGTTGTTGTTGTTATCTATAATTTATACAATTAACCTCCCTATGGTTCGATCCCGGTCTTGCCGAGTTATTTATTACTTCGACACTCCTGCACTTGGGAGAAGATATTAATCTTTTAGTCGTGTCAAGTTTTTGGCGCCGTTGCCGGGGAGGTAAATTCTTGTACAAATTATAGTATTTGTTTTATTTTCTCTTTTCTCTTTTCTTGTATATAACTTTGTTTCTTGTCTCTTATTTCTTCTTCTTTTGTTTTCTTTTTTCTTTTATTCTATTCTTACACGTGCATGAGAGTGTGTTCATGTACATCAAGTGGTAAGCTTTATAGGGTATCCTCATCATTTTCAAAAAATATGGTCGAAGAAGATAATCAATCACTTCATAATGAGAATAATGAGAATAACCGTGGTAGAACACTTAGAGCCCATATGAATCCCACAAGAACAAGTGCACCATCATGCATAGTTTTTCCTCCTGATGCATCTCATTTTAATTTTAAGCCAGACATTATTCAACTTTTACCTTCTTTTCATGGCTTAGATTTAGAAATCCATACTTGCATTTAAGGGAATTTGAGGAGGTCTACAACATATATAATGATTCAAATTGTAGCATGAACACCATCAGATTAAAGCTTTTTCCATTTTCATTAAAAGATAAAGCTAAAACATGGCTACAAAATTTAAGAGCAGGATCCATTCGTGCTTGGGATGAAATGCAATAGTAGTTTTTAAAGAAATTTTTCCCATCTCATAGAACAAACTCTTTCAAAAGACAAATCACCACTTTCACACAAAAACTAGGAGAAACATTTTACAAATGTTGGGATAGGTATCGAGACTTGCTTAATACTTGCCCTTATCATGGTTTTGAAACATGGAGATTGATTTCATATTTTTATGAAGGGTTAACACCTAGAGATAGGCAAATGGTTGAATTAATGTGCAATGGAACTTTTGAAGATAAAAACCCTCATGAAGCAATGGAGTACTTAGACTTGTTAGCTGAAAATGCTCAAAATTGGGACACTGCGGGTACTTATGAGGCACCGAGTAAAACTCTACCTCATACATCTAGTGGAGGTATGTACAATCTTAAGGAAGATCAGGACCTCCAAGCCAAGTTTGCATCTTTAGCTAGAAAAGTTGAGGCACTAGAATTGAAAAAAAGTGGTCAATTAAAATATATTAAAAACATTGTGTGTCAAATCTGTAAAACTAATGAACACTCAACCAAAAATTATCCAACCTTGCCTTCTTTTAAGGAATGCCTCTATAAACAAGCCCATACTTTAAACAGTTTCCAAACAGCCAACCATAAAACACATGGATCAAGTCAAATCAGTCATTACTCTTCGCAATGGTAAGGTTATTAAAAAACCCACTCTTGAACCTTGTGAGAAAGATGATGAGTTAATCTCTAAGGGTAAGGAAGGGGTTGAATCTAAACATTGCAAAGAAAAGACTGATTCCCCTCCAGCACTTCCATTTTCTCATGCCATGACCAATCAGAAAGAAATCAAGGATGAAAAAGGCACCAAAATTTTTGATGCGGATCTTTTATCAAAAGTGACAATAGATTCGACACCCGACATTACATCAATCGATGATTACTTTCCTGATAAATCTTTACTTTCTCTTAGTTCAATGCCTTGATTTGCTAAAAATATCAATTTTCTTGCTTTAGGATTTTTGCTAACTCACTGGAGTACCCAAGACAAAAGAAAATTTTTGAGCAATGTGCAAAATTTTTATTGGGATGTCCATTACTTATTCAATTATTTTCCTGATCAAATATTTCAAAAATGCATTCCTGATAATGAGGTAAGTAATTTCATTAAATTTTGTCACTATAGGGCACGTGGGGATCATTTCTCGTCAAAAAAGAGGACTGTAGAAATCTTACAAAGTGAATTTTACTGGCCCACCATATTCAATGAATCACATGCATCCCGTAAAACCTGTGAAAATTGTCAAAAGGTGGGATTTATTTCAAAATACAGAGTCTTTAGATAATCTTATATTGATTCTTAAATCTTATCATAGTCGAGATAAGCATCGTGCAATTCATGACTTATGAACCCATTTTCATAAAGAACATGCTTGACATAGTCTTGAGAATCTGACTAAAAAATACCTTGTTTGCCTTCATTTGTGAATCTTTGTGTCTTTTGGTTTTACTATTATGTTTTGTTGTTTCTTATATTTGTTTCAGTGTGTTTCAGGTTTGCCAATGTTCGTTATTTCAGGTGATAATTTCTATACTCTATCTTTCTATCTTAGAACATTGAGAACAATGTCTCGTTTTGGTTAGGGGGAGAGGGTAGTAGCTTAAAAAAAAAACTAATTGTGTTTTCTATTTCATAAAGCATGTGCCAAATTATTGTTACTATGATGGCAGAGTAAGGAGAACTTTTTATGACTCTTGAGATGCATCTTAGTAACCATTCGTAACAAGGTCTATCATAATGCTTCTTGAAATATTCAGATTTACAAACTCTCGCATTGTTATCTCTTAATTCTGCTCATATACTTATTTAACATGTATTCTTAAACCTTAATTTAAACACACACACTTTAAACATATGATTGTGGGTTGCATATTGGATTATTACATAATTTGTGTTCTTTTATTAAAGGTAACAACTAAGGGAAAGGGATAGTATATAATAAAAAAAATAAAAAAAAATGAAATGATGATAATAAAAATGTAGATAAGTTTGGTTTCATAGCCTCCCTAACCTAAGCAATAAAGCCCGAAGGGGTGTTTTAACACCTAATACCCTAAAGTCAACTGACTTGGGAGTTATTGGCTCAACGCTTGTTACATGGGTTGAGGAGAAAAGCTTAAGGGAATCAAATATTGCACTATCTACATATCAGTATCTGCGACTTGAGTTACTAAACTCGTAGGGGTGTCACAACACCTAATGCCCTAAGACCAACTAGTCTGGGAGTCATTAGCCAAAAGCTCATTACATGGGTTAAAGATGCATGGTGTTTTAAGTTATATGTATATATATTAAAAAAACAAAAAAAAGACAAATAATAATCCTAACCCAAGGAAGTTAACCTTAAACATTAGAACAAAAATTTTGTTTTCTTCCATGAAAAGCCCCATAATTATATGTTGATATATTGAGCACAAAAGAAAGGTTTATTAATATCTTGTTAAGAGATATTGAGCAAATATATAAATTTAATGAGAGTTTGTTTATTTGGATAAATTAATGGAAGTTGAATGATGACTACCTTGCTTTACGGAATTTGCAAAGTATTTTTCTATTTTAACGCTTTGATTACTAGGGACTAGTAATAAGCTGGTTGGGGGCTGTGATTACTACTTAAAAGTGCATTTTAATCAAGGTTTTATATCATCATTTTGCACTTGAAGTATCAATAACTTCTTAACTAAAGCATATTTTATAATAATATATCTAATAATATAAGATACTTTTAATTTATAATAAATGTTCATTTTAAATGCAGACCTATCACATAAATAAAAGGATTGATTGATAAATTTAAGAACTAAAATTGAAAGTATAAAGAGATGGTCAAACTTAGAAAAGAGATACCGTGCAGTCCAAACCAGAACACTGTTTGGTAATTGGGTCATATCTAGAGCTGTAGATCTCAGATTTAGGTTTACTTTATATGAATACATAGGCTTACAACTTTCATATGGAGCCCAAAATCTAAAAAGGTCATTTTCAAGTTCAAATTGGAGCAACAACAAAGAAGTTTGAATCTGTCTTCCAGCCCGAGCACTGTTCAGTATTTGGGTTATATCTGGAGCTCTAGAATTCAAAATGATTTGAATTTTTTACATAAGAAAGCTGAGATGATTTCATACCACTTTCATGTTTTCAAGTGGCTCTAATTTTGACTTTATCAATGACGTTTGGGGCAAACGCGAGAAGATAAGGATTGTCACCAAGTCAAGAGTTGGCCACCTACTCATCAATTAGTCATCAAATCAATAGTTCCCAATTTTAGCGTATAAAAGGAGGCATTTGCCATGCATTTAGGCATCTTGGTTTCCAGATCAAGATCATGCTTTTGCTTTCTCTTTGTATTTTTGTAATGTTTATGCTTTGCTTTCTTTAATATCAAGTTTATGTCTTTCATTTCCTTTCCTTTACTTAGTTAACTCTTATCTTATTTATGTTCTTATTTTATTTATTTATTTTTCTTTCTTTTATTATGTTTAGCTAAATTTATTATGTCAAGGTGAAAAGGTTGCACTAATGGTGTAAGATTATATAATATAAACTTAATATGGACTTTAATGTTTGATACTAACATGTTTTGTATTTGTTATCTTGTTCACTCTTTAATACTTTGCTTGTTAAATGACTAATCTTGATTTATGTTGTATAACACTTGGTACAACAAATTCTTATCACTTTCATAGTTCATATTATATGGTATAACCGACACCTGAGCTATGAAAGAAACTTGATTTGTTGTTAACATAAGTTATAATCATGAATGCTTGATGAAATTTACAAGTATTAGCATTAATTGAATAAGATGACTAATGTAATCATGTTAACAATCTATAATTGGATGGGAACCTCCTTTGTTTGTGGTTTCTAATTGAATAATAAGAGTTTATACTATACTTGTTTGACATACCATTAGTGGATCCTCTAACCTTGAAATTTGTTATTATCATCGTTTAATCCTTACATTAATATTCCATCTCAAAGTTCTCATCTTCGTCTTCTCCTTCTTTTTCTTTATTATTATTGTTGTTGTTGTTGTTGTTGTTGTTGTTGTTGTTGTTATTGTCATCTATAATTTATACAATTAACCTCCCTATGGTTTGACCCCGGTCTTGCCGAGTTATTTATTACTTCAACACTCCTGCACTTGGGAGAAGATATTAATCTTTTAGTTGTATCAATACTCAACAAACAAATTAGCTGCCTCTAAACTGATAATTCCAACAGTCGAAGGACACAAAATCAGCCCAAATATCCCCGAAGCCAATATTTGGTATACCTCCAAATTAGCACCAAGATTAGACTTTTTAGCAATCAACAACTCTTCTAGCCATTTCCATCTCAAACCCCAAGAATTATTTTTTTTCTCTATATAAGCTCATTTGACGGATTCCCAATAGCTTAGCAAGCTCCTCTATAGTATTCTCAATCATTTGATGAAAGTAAACCTTATGGATATCCTCAAGGAATTCTGTTAAAACACCGTATTCTTCAATGGTAGGAACCATATCGACATTCCCAAATGTAAAACATCAATATTCAGGATCCCAAAAATGAATTAGGGTTTTTATGGCTAATGGCAGTACTGGAACATTCAAAAGATGCAAAACTCTCCCATATATCTTAGTAAATTCCACCTCATCGGCCAAGTATTTGGTGAATGGAAGCAAACGACTAGCATCATTTATTACGCATCTCATATCTTTTAGCAGTGGTATCCCAATGTCATCTAGTCTAGGGCAGTCTCCCTCAGTTATAAGTAATGATTCAGATTCAAGCCTATACTCAACTGTTGTGATTTCACGATTAACGACCATTATGTCACCTAAAAACAATCCTGTAATAAAGATGTTATACATTAAGCTTGCCTTAGTGAAATATACATAGGGAACAACTTAAAGGGTAAGTTCTAGTCATTAAATGCTCAAGGTAGGTTACTATCTAGTCTTTGAAAAGTCTTTTGTATGCTCAGTGATCTTCCTTGAAAGGTTGATGTGAGGCTTACAAGTAGCGTGAAGATAGAGGCCCTAAATAATATCAGTTTAGGCATACCAACCATTATCGAGTAAACAATCAAGCGAAAGTTGGATGGTTTCACGAGTCTTACCAAGGCTAAAGTCATTAGGGTACCGCTACTCTCCCACTTAACATAAAGTTTATATAACAAATATTTATTATGAAATGCGTGGTGTGTGAAGACTGACCTATCCAATATATATGATGACATGAATAAATATGGATGCTAAAGCTGTAAAAATAATTAAAATAAACCAAATAAAAAAATAAAAAACCAACAATAGAACAAGCATTTGTAGCAATTTTAACAAATAAAGACAAAGTTTAGTCTTAGGTGCCCGGCGGAGTCGCCATTTTGTCGTACCCGACATCGCAGCGGCCTTAAAAATTCATATAGCAAAAGAACAGATATCTGGCATCTTATTCTTTTTAGGGGAAAAGGTCTTGGTTTAAGGAGTCACCACCTAGTATTATGGTTACTAGGAACCCTAACTGGTCAATAGAGATTCTATGGTTCAGGACTGGTTACGTAAAAAGAAAGATATCATCACCCCTTAAACGTTCTGTCTAAGGCAGACTGCATTGCTAATTTTGTCTAAAATTGCTAAACATTTTGTTGGTTTATGTTACGACGGGTTTACGTGTCATTTTCCTGACTCTAACGCCAGTACATATTTAACTACGAATATTTCCAACTCTAGCGTTGATAAATATTACGTAGCTATAAAAACAAAATAAATATATTTTTTTTATTCTTAACTCTAAAATTAGTGAATAAACCAATCAAATGAAAATTTATTTACTCATATATATATTTTTGTAACTAAATAAACGTAAAAATACAATAAAATACAATAAAATAAAATAATTTATATTAGTATCTTTATTCCTAACTCTAGCGTTAGTGAATAAACTTATAAATTTACTTTATTTTATTTTATTTTTGCATGCATATTTTTTTATTTTTGTAATTAAATAAAATTCAACGAAATAAATTTGAATCAGTATT
Organism: Populus euphratica; assembly: GCF_000495115.2. NCBI lineage: Eukaryota > Viridiplantae > Streptophyta > Magnoliopsida > Malpighiales > Salicaceae > Populus > Populus euphratica. Next base: position 61,190 of record NW_011500935.1, on the reverse strand, counting down.
TTTATTCTAACTCTAGCGTCAACAAATAAAAACAATAAATTCATATATATATATATATATATTATTTATACATTCTCAACTTTCTATTACTTTTTTTTATTTTTTTATTTTTTTTTTGTTTTGGGTTGGGCTGCTCAGCGGATGTGGGTTGGGCTAAGCCCAGCCAGCCCAGCTTGGCCACTGGCCCAAACCAGTGGCTCAGCTAGGATAAGCAACACGCGTGCACTATAAGGCACACGTGTTGCAACACTGTGCAAGTGAATTAACATTCACTTGCACATTCACTTGCACAATGTAAAGGCTACTTAATTGAAATAACGGGTGAAGTAGAATTCACGTACTTGCTACATTAAAGGAGATGGAGATGAAGGTGAAGCTCTAGCTAGAACGCTGGTGGTGACTTTCTCCTGCTTGACACTTTTCCTTCTGCTTTCCCTTCTTGCTCTTGTGCCCATAGTTTAACAAAATTAAATGTATCTTATATTATTAGATATATTATTATAAAACATGCTTTAGTTAAGGAGTTATTGATACTTCAAGTGCAAAATGATGATATAAAACCATGATAAAAATGCACTTTTAAGTACTAATCAGTTGGGCTGCTCAGCCGATGTGGGGTGGGCTAAGCCCAGCCAGCCCAGCTTGGCCACTGGCCCAAACTAGTGGCTCGGCTAGGATAAGCAACACGCGTGTTGCAACACTATGCAAGTGAATTAACATTCACTTGCACAATGTAAAGGCTACTTAATTGAAATAACGGGAGAAGTAGAATTCACGTACTTGCTACATTAAAGGTGATGGAGACGAAGGTGAAGCTCTAGCTAGAACGCTGGTGGTGACTTTCTCTTGCTTGACACTTTTCCTTCTGCTTTCCCTTCTTGCTCTTGTGCCCACAGTTTAACAGATTTTTTTTAGATAACAAAGGGACCAAGAACGAAAATTGACACAATGAAAAGATTGATGTTTTCTCCCAAGAGCAGGAGTGTCGAAGTAATAAATACCCCGCAAGACCAGGGTCGTACCACAAGGAAACTAATTGTACAAATTATAAATAACAATAATACAACAACAATAACAATAACAATAACAACAACAACAACAACAACAACAATAATAATAATAATACTAGTAGTAGTAGTAGTAGTAGTAGTAGTAGTAGTAGTAGTAGTAATAATAATAATAATAATAATAATAATAAAGAAAAAGAAGGAGAAGAAGAAGAAGATGATGAGAACTTTGAGATGGAATATTAATGTAGAGATTTAACAACGATAACAATAAATGTGAAGGTTAGAGGATCCACTAATGGTATGTCAAACAAGTATAGTATAAACTCTTATAAGTCAATTGGAAACCACACACAAAGGAGGGTCCAATGAGACATCAACATGGTTAAACATTGCATTCATTCGAGCTGACATTGTGGAGACCTGAAGTTCCTCTCCAATTATTTTTCCAATGATATTCCCTTGTGCCAAAGCTTCGGGGACGACCCCCAAAACTTGACTACCTCCTAAAAATGCAGCTATTGACACACCTCCCATTAACCCTAGACTGCATCCCCATGCACTAAATGAATCTTTCTCTCAGCTAGCACCTAACCAAGATGATTTGCTGATTCTAAAAACTCCTTTTCTTTCCCAGGACTAGATCCACCGAAAACAAAAATATTTCTTATATGATGACCTGAGGAACTTGCCATTTCTACACACTTCTGTATTTGTTGAATGTATGGGTTGAGTAGAAATGAAAGGAAGGAAAAGAGGATTTTATAGATGAAAAATTAGAAAGGCAATTATACCACCTATATGTAAGCTAGCTGGAGTCTCACACACTCTATCTCTCTCTCTCTTTTTATTTATTTATTTATTTATTTTTGAAAAAGCATGTATATGTACAGGTAGTTATGATTGTGGCTCACATCTTCCCTTGGTTTTACGTCCAAGAACAGCTTAAACGCCCTCTATGGATCGGGGATAGGCTTCCCATCCAGTTTTCTTAAAAACTGGCAAATAGGGTCTTTTTTAATCAGATTCCCAAGACTAAGTCGATCATGTTCTTTATGAATTAGTGGCCATAAATCATGAATTACACGATACACATCTCCACTACGATGCGTCTCAAGAGTCAATAGAAGATTATCTAAAGACTCCTTACTCAGGCCATCCTTAATGAATTGTATTTTATCTTCATGGCTTATAGATATCATTCCTAAAGAACAACATTGTGCATTACAAGTTCATCTAGCACATCGATGACAGACTTTCAATCGTTTTGCACGACGTTTCTTTGCAAAAGTGTTTTTACCTGTTCCAGGCATGTGTGAAATGAAGGAGTTAGAGGACTCACCTGATAATCGGACTTTTGTTTCAATCAACCACCGAATATCTTCAGGAATTCCATGATTCATTAACAATCTCAATCTTGCATATCTAGCATGGTAAATTTTTGTAATCACATTCTGAGGCAGAGCGAGAAAATACTTTTTCAATTTTTCAAGATTAGTGTCCATTTTCAAATGAGAATTGGAAGAGAGATTCAAAAAATTACACAAATATATACACGGATATTAGTTATTATGGGAAACTGAAAGAACCGACTTAAGTCATGGAGTACCGTTGTCCGCCATTTGACTAGGGTGAGAGAAGCTAGCAAAAATCACTAAAAAAGAAACACAAAAACAATGTAAAAAAAAAAATCAACCTTTATCTACAAGATCATTCAAACCAGTCGATTCATTTTCACTAGGAAAATTATCAAAGTAAGCTTTTAAACGATGTCCATTTTCCTTAAAAACATTGTCATTCATTGAATTCTCAATATCACAGGCCCCATAAGGATTGCTCCATCTTGATCTTAGCTCTCTAGGGAATGCATAGAGTTGAGAATTATAAAACAAAACTTTTTGACTAGTATCAACTTTTTGACAATTTTCACAAGTTTTGCAGAATGCATGCGTGTCCTTGAACATGGTGGGCCAATAAAATCCATTTTGAAAGATTTTTGCAGCTGTTTTTTTTACGAGAAATAACTTCCACATGCTTCAGAATGACAAAGTTTAATGACACTACTTACCTCATTGTCGGGAATGAATCTTTGAAATATTTGATCAGGATAATATTTGAATAAGTTAGGGTCATCACAATAAAAATTCTTCACTTCATTCAAAAACTTTTCTTTGTCTTGAGTACTCCAATCTGCTGGCAAATCTCCTAAAGCAAGAAAATTGATATTTTTATCATACCAAGGCATTGGACTAAGAGAAAGTAAGGATTCGTTAGGAAAGTAATCATTGATTGGTGTGATGTCAGATGTCGAATTTGTTGTCATTGTTGATAAAAGATTCGCATCAATATTTTTGGTGCTTGTTTCATCCGTGTTTCTTCCTTAGAATAAATCATTTGCAAATATTTAGATTCATCCAACTCATTTTTACTTAAAGTAGATTCAAGTTGATTATAAACTAATTCGTCAATATGATCTACTTCTTGTAAATCATTATCATCTCCAGGTTGCTTGCAAATGTTGAAAATATTCATCTCCAATGTCATGTTTCCAAATGATAGCTTCATAAGTCCATTCCTACAATTAATCAATGCATTAAAAGTTGCAAGAAATGGACGTCCTAAAATAACAGGAAATGAATTACATACATCAACAGGTTGTGTGTCTAAGACAACAAAATCTACAGGATAAATGAATTTATCGACTTGCACTAACACATCTTTAATTATTCCTCTAGGCACTTTTATAGATCTATCGGCAAGTAAAAGAGTTATAGAAGTTGGTTTTAACTCACCTAGATTGAGACTTTGAAAAACTGCATATGGAAGTAAATTCACACTAGCACCGAGATCAAGTAAGGCTCTTTCAATTTTATGCTCTCCAATAAAGCAAGAAATTGTAGGACAACCAGGGTCTTTATATTTCAAAGCATTATTGTTCTGAAGAATAGCACTTACTTGTTCGACTAGAAAGGCTTTCTTTTTCACATTCAGTTTCCTCTTCATAGTGCATAGATCTTTCAAAAGTTTAGCATAGGAAGGAATATGTTTAATAGCATCCAACAAAGGTATATTGATTCTTACCTGTTTGAAAGTTTCAAAAATTTCAGAGTTGTGATTGACTTTCCTTTGTTTGGTCATGGCTTGAGGAAATGGAAGTGCTGGCGGAGAATCAGTCTTTTCTTTGCAATTTTCAGATTCAACCCCTTCCTTACCCTTAGAGATTGACTCATCATCTTTCTCATAAGGTTCAAGAGAGGGTTTTTCAATAACCTTACCACTACGCAGAGTAGTGACTGATTTGACTTGATCCATGTGGTGGCTTCCGGAACTACTTGCATTTGCATTCTATTACCCCTTGGGATTTTATTGTGGTTGAGATGGAAACTTACCTTTCTCTTGGAAACTGAGAGCAGATGTTAATTTTGCAAGAGTATCTTTAAAATCTGTCATGTTTTGAGCAAGTTGATTATTGATTGTCTCTTGTTTTTCAATGAATGCATGCAATGTTTCCTCAAGATTTCTTCTAAGAGGTGGAGCATAAGGAGGTGCATATCCTTGAGAACTTTGGAAATTGTGGTGTGCTTAAAATGGTGGTTGTGAAGTTTGTGCATTGTTGTTCTCACTCTTCCAACTAAAATTTGGGTGATTTCTCCATCCAGAATTGTATGCTTGTGAGTATGGGTTGTGGTTGGCCCTTTGGAAACTGTTTAAAGCATGGGCTTGTTCATGGAGACATTCCTTAATAGAAGGCAAGGTTGGACAATCGTTGGTTGAGTGTTCATTTGTTTCATAGATTTGACACACAATGTTTTCAACATATTTTAATTGACCACTTTTTTTCAATTCTAGTGCCTCGACTTTTCTAGTTAAAGATGCAAACTTGGCTTGGAGGTCATGATCTTTCCTAAGGTTGTACATACCTCCACTAGATGTATGAGGTTGAGTTTTACTCGGTGCCTTATAAGTACCCGCAGTGTCCTAATTTTGAGCATTTTCAGCTAACAAGTCTAAGTACTCCAATGCTTCATCAGGGTCTTTATCTTCAAAAGTTCAATTGCACATCATTTCAACCATTTGCCTATCTCTAGGTGTTAACCCTTCATAAAAATGTGAAACCAATATCCATGTTTCAAAACCATGATGAGGGCAAGTACTAAGCAAGTCTCGATACCTATCCCAACATTGGTAAAATGTTTCTCCTGGTTTTTGAGTGAAAGTGATGATTTGTCTTTTGAAAAAAATTGTTCTATGAGATGGGAAAAACTTCTTTAAAAACTGTTGTTGCATTTCATGCCAAGCACGAATGGATCCTGTTCTTAAATTTTGTAGCCATGTTTTAGCTTTATCTTTTAATAAAAAAGGAAAAAGCTTTAATCTGATGGTATTCATGCTACAATTTAAATTATTATATGTGTTGCAGACCTCCTCAAATTCCCTTAAATGCAAGTATGGATTTTCCAATTGTAAGCCATGAAAAGAAGGTAAAACTTGAATAATACCTGGTTTAAAATTGAAATGAGATGCATCGGGAGGAAAAACTATGCATGATGGTGCACTTGTTCTTGTGGGATTCATGTGGTCTCTAAGTGTTCTAGCACGGTTATTCTCATTATTTTCATTATGAAGTGATTGATTATCTTCTTCGGCCATATTTTCTGAAAATGATGAGGATACCCTACAAAGTCTACCACTTGATGCACGTGACCACACTCTCATGCACGTGTAGGAATAGAATAAAAGGAAAAAGAAAACAAAAGAAGAAGAAACAAGAGAAAAGAAACAAAGTTATATATAAGAAAAGTGAAAAGAGAAAATAAAATAAATATTATAATTTATACAAAACTTACCTCCCCGGCAATGGCGCCAAAAACTTGACACGACTAAAAGATTGATGTCTTCTCCCAAGTGCAGGAGTGTCGAAGTAATAAATAACCCAGCAAGATCGGGGTCGAATCACAGGGAGGTTAATTGTACAAATTATAGATAACAATAATACAACAACAATAACAATAATAACAACAACAACTACTACAACAATAACAATAACAACAATAATAATAATAATAGTAATAACAACAATAATAATAATAGTAATAACAGCAATAATAATAATAAAAATAAAAATAAAAATAAAAATAATAGTAGTAGTAGTAGTAATACTAATAATAATAATAATAATAAAGAAAAAAGAAGAAGAAGAAGATGAAGATGAGAACTTTGAGATGAAATATTAATGTATAGATTTAACAACGATAAAAATAAATGTCAAGGTTAGAGGATCCACTACTGGTATGTCAAACAAGTATAGTATAAACTCTTATTAGTCAATTGGAAACCACACACAAAGGAGGTTCCAATCATATTATAGATTGTTAACATGATTGCATTAGTCATCTTATTCAATTAATGTTAATACTTCCAAATCTCGTCAAGCATTCATGATTATAACTTATGTTAACAACAAATCAAGTTCCTTTCATAGCTCAGGTGTCGGTTATACCATACAGTATGGGCTATGAAAGTGCCAAGCATTTGTTGTACCAAGTGTTATACAATATAAATCAAGATAGTCATTTAACAAGCAAAGTATTAAAGAGTGAACAAGATAACAAATACAAAACATGCTAGTATCAAACATTAAAGTCCATATTGAGTTTACACTATACTTATTCTTACACCATTAGTGTAACCTTTTCACCTTGACATAATAAACTTAGCTAGACATAATAAAAGAAAGAAAAATAAATAAACAAAATAAGAACATAAATAAGATAAGAGTTAACTAAGTAAAGGAAATGAAATGAAAGGCATAAACTTGATATTAATGAAAGCAAAGCATAAACATTACAAAAAACACAAAGAAAGAAAGCAAGAGCATGATCTTGATCTAGAGACCAAGATGCCTAAATGCATGGCAAATGCCTCTTTTTATAGGCCAAAATTGGGAACTATTGATTTGATGACTAATTGATGAGTGGGTGGTTAACTCTTGACTTGGTGACAATCCTTATCTTCTCTTGTCTACCCAAAACGTCATTGATAACGTCAAAATTGGAGCCACTCGAAAACATTAAAGTTGTAGGAAATTATCTCAGCTTTTTTTTGTAAAACATTCAGCTCATTTTGACTTTTAGAACTCCAGATATGGCCAAAGTACTGAACAGTGCTCGGGCTGGAGGACAAATTTGGGCTTCTTTGTTGTTGCAACAATTTGGACTTGAAAATGGCCTTTTTAGATCTTGGGCTCTATGAAAGTTGTAGGCCTATGTCTTACCTTTCCATACATATAAATTAGACCCAAATCTAAGATCTATAGCTTCAGATATGACCCAATTACCGAATAGTGTTCCGGTTTGGATTGCACCCACATCTCTTTTCTAGGTTTGGCCATCTCTTTATCCTTTCAATTTCAGTTCTTAAATTCATCAATCAATCCTTTTATTTATGTGATAGGCCTGCATTTAAAATGAACATTTACCATAAATTAAATGTATTTTATATTATTAGATATATTATTATAAAACATGCTTTAGTTAACGAGTTATTGATACTTCAAGTGCAAAATAATGATATAAAACCTTGATAAAAATGCACTTTTAAGTACTAATCACCCTCAGAGATTGACTCATCATCTTTCTCTTAAGGTTCAAGAGAGGGTTTTTAAATAACCTTACCACTGCGCAGAGTAGTGACTGATTTGACTTGATCCATGTGTTGGCTTCCGGAACTACTTGCATTTGCATTGTATTGCCCCTTGGGATTTTGTTGTGGTTGAGATGGAAACTTACCTTTCTCTTGAAAACTGAGAGCAGATGTTAATTTTGCAAGAGTATCTTTAAAATCTGTCATGTTTTGAGCAAGTTGAGTATTGATTGTCTCTTGCTTTTCAATTAATGTATGCAATGTTTCCTCAAGATTTCTTCTCTGAGGTGGAGCATAAGGAGGTACATAACCATGAGAATTTTGGAAATTCTGGTGTCCTTGAAATGGTGGTTGTGAAGTTTGTACATTGTTATTATCACTCTTCCAACTAAAATTTGGGTGATTTCTCCAACTAGGGTTGTATGTTTGGGAGTATGGGTTGTGGTTGGCCCTTTGAAAACTATTTAAAGCATGGGCTTGTTCATGGAGACATTCCTTAAAAGAAGGCAAGGTTGGACAGTTATTGGTTGAGTGTTCATTTGTTTCACATATTTGACACACAATGTTTTTAATAGATTTTAATTGACCACTCTTGTTCAATTCTAGTGCCTCGACTTTTCTAGTTAAAGATGCAAACTTGGCTTAGAGGTCATGATCTTCTCTAAGGTTGTACATACCTCCACTAGATGTATGAGATTGAGTTTTACTCGGTGCCTCATAAGTACCCGCGGTGTCCCAATTTTGAGCATTTTCAACTAACAAGTCTAAGTACTCCATTGCTTCATCCTAGTCTTTATCTTCAAAAGTTCCATTGCACATTAATTCAACCATTTGCCTATCTCTACGTGTTAACCCTTCATAAAAATGTGAAACCAATCTCCATATTTCAAAACCATGATGAGGGCAAGTATTAAGCAAGTCTCGATACCTATCCCAACATTGATAAAATATGTCTCCTGGTTTTTGAGTGAAAGTGATGATTTGTCTTTTGAAAGAGTTTGTTCTGTGAGATGGGAAAAACTTCTTTAAAAACTGTTGTTGCATTTCATCCCAAGCACGAATGGATCCTGTTCTTAAATTTTGTAGCCATGTTTTAGCTTTATCTTTTAATGAAAAAGAAAAAATCTTTAATCTGATGGTGTTCATGCTACAATTTAAATTATTATATGTGTTGCAGACCTCCTCAAATTCCCTTAAATGCAAGTATGGATTTTCCAATTGTAAGCCATGAAAAGAAGGTAAAACTTGAATAATACCTGGTTTAAAATTGAAATGAGATGCATCGGGAGGAAAAACTATGCATGATGGTGCACTTGTTCTTGTGGGATTCATGTGGTCTCTAAGTGTTCTAGCACGGTTATTCTCATTATTTTCATTATGAAGTGATTGATTATCTTCTTCGGCCATATTTTCTGAAAATGATGAGGATACCCTACAAAGTCTACCACTTGATGCACGTGACCACACTCTCATGCACGTGTAGGAATATTAATAAAAGGAAAAAAAAACAAAAGAAGAAGAAACAAGAGAAAAGAAACAAAGTTATATACAAGAAAAGTGGAAAGAGAAAATAAAATAAATATTATAATTTATACAAAACTTACCTCCTCGAAAACGGCGGTAAAAACTTGACACAATGAAAAAATTGATGTCTTCTCCCAAGTGCAGTGATTAGTACTTAAAAGTGCATTTTTATCATGGTTTTATATCATCATTTTGCACTTGAAGTATCAATAACTCCTTAACTAAAGCATGTTTTATAATAATATATCTAATAATATAAGATACCTTTAATTTGTGGTAAACGTTCATTTTAAATGCAGGCCTATCATATAAATGAAAGGATTGATTGATGACTTTAAGAACTTAAATTGCAAGGGCAAAGAGATGCCGGTGCAGTCCATACCGGAATATTGGTTGGTAATTGGGTCATATCTGGAGTTGTAGATCTCAGATTTAGGTCCACTTTATATGGATGGAAAGGTAAGACATAGGCCTACAACTTTCATATGGAGCCCAAGATCTAAAAAGGTCATTTTCAAGTCCAAATTGGAGCAACAACAAAGAAGTCTGAATCTGTCTTCCAACCCGAGCACTGTTCAGTATTTGGCCCATATCTGGAGTTCTAGAAGTCTAAATAATCTGAATTGTTTACACAAGACAACTGAGACAATTTCCTACAACTTTCATGTTTTCAAGTGATTCCACTTTTGACGTTATCAATCACGTTTTGGGAAGACAAGAGAAGATAAGGATTGTCACCAAGTCAAGAGTTGGTCACCCACTCATCAATTAGTCATCAAATCAATAGTTCCCAATTTTAGCCTATAAAAGGTGGCATTTGCCATGCATTTAGGCATCTTGGTTTCCAGATCAAGATCATGCTTTTGCTTTCTCTCTTTGTATTTTTGTAATGTTTACACTTTGCTTTCATTAATATCAAGTTATGCCTTTCCTTTACTTAGTTAACTCTTATCTTATTTATGTTCTTATTTTGTTTATTTATTTTTCTTTCTTTTATTATGTTTAGCTAAGTTTATTATGTTAAGGTGAAAAGGTTACACTAATGGTGTAAGAATAAGTATAGTGTAAACTTAATATGGACTTTAATGTTTGATACTAACATGTTTTGTATTTGTTATCTTGTTCACTCTTTAATACTTTGCTTGTTATGTAACTAATCTTGATCTCTACTGGATAATACATGGTACAACAAATGCTTGGCACTCTCATAGCCCATACTGTATGGTATAAGCGACACCTGAGCTATGAAAGGAACTTGATTTGTTGTTAACATAAGTTATAATCATGAATGCTTGACGAGATTTACAAGTATTAGCATTAATTGAATAAGATGACTAATGTAATCATGTTAACAATCTATAATCTGATTGGAATCTCCTTTGTGTGTGGTTTCCATTTGAATAATAAGAGTTTATACTATACTTATTTGACATACCATCAGTGGAATCTCTAACCTTGACATTTGTTATTATCATTGTTTAATCCTTACATTAATATTCTATCTCAAAGTTCTCATCATCTTCTTCTTTTTCTTTATTATTATTATTATTATTATTATTATTATTAGTGTTATTATTGTTGTTATTGTTATTATTGTTGTATTATTGTTATTTATAATTTGTACAATTAACCTCCCTGTGGTTCAACCTCGGTCTTGCCGCGTTATTTATTACTTCGACACTCCTGCACTTGGGAGAAGACATCAATCTTTTAGTCATGTCATGCAGGAGTGTCGAAGTAATAAATAACCCGGCAAGACCGATGTCAAACCACAAGGAAGCTAATTGTACAAATTATAAATAACAACAACAACAACAACAACAATAACAACAACAATAATAATAATACTAGTAGTAGTAGTAGTAGTAGTAGTAGTAGTAGTAGTAGTAGTAATAAAGAAAAAGAAGGAGAAGAAGAAGAAGATGATAAGAACTTTGAGATGGAATATTAATGTAGAGATTTAACAACGATAACAATAAATGTCAAGGTTACTTGGAGATGGAAAATTAATGTAAGGATTAAACAATAATAATAACAAATGTCAAGGTTAGAGGATCCACTAATGGTATGTCAAACAAGTATAGTATAAACTCTTATAAGTCAATTGGAAACCACATACAAAAGAGGTTTCAATCAGATTATAGACTGTTAACATGATTACATTAGTCATCTTATTCGATTAATGCTAATAGTTGTAAATCACGTCAAGCATTCATGATTATAACTTATGTTAACAACAAATCAAGTTCCTTTCATAGCTCAGGTGTCGGTTATACCATACAGTATAGGCTATGAAAGTGCCAAGTATTTGTTATACCAAGTGTTATACAATATAAATCAAGATAGTCATTTATCAAGCAAAGTATTAAAGAGTGAACAAGATAACAAATACAAAACATGTTAGTATCAAACATTAAAGTCCATATTGAGTTTACACTATACTTATTCTTACACCATTAGTGTAACCTTTTCATCTTGACATAATAAACTTAGCTAGACATAATGAAAGAAAGAAAAAAAAAATAAGAACATAAATAAGATAAAAGTTAGCTAAGTAAATGAAAGGAAATGAAAGGCATAAACTTGATATTAATGAAAGCAAAGCCTAAATATTACAAAAAAATACAAAGAGAGAAAGCAAGAGCATGATCTTGATCTGGAGACCAAGATGCCTAAATGCATGGCAAATGCCTCCTTTTATAGGCCAAAATTGGGAACTCTTGATTTGATAACTAATTGATGAGTGGGTGACCAACTCTTGACTTGGTGACAATCTTTATCTTCTCTTGTCTACCCAAAACGTCATTGATAACGTCAAAATTGGAGCCACTTGAAAACATGAAAGTTGTAGAAAATTATCTCAACTTTCTTGTGTAAACAATTTAGGTCATTTGGACTTCTAAAACTCCAGATATGGGCCAAATACTGAACAGTGCTCGGGCTGGAAGACAGGTTTAGGTTTCTTTGTTGTTGCTACAATTTGGACTTGAAAATAGCCTTTTTAGATCTTAGGCTCCATATGAAAGTTGTAGGCCTATGTCTTACCTTTCCATCCATATAAAGTAGACCAAAATTTGAGATCTACAACTTCAAATATGACCTAATTACCGAACAGTGTTCCGGTTTGGATTGCACCGACATCTCTTTTCTAAGTTTGGCCATCTCTTTGTCCCTTTAATTTCAGTTCTTCAATTCATCAATCAATCCTTTCATTTATGTGATAGGCCTTCATTTAAAATGAACATTTACCATAAATTAAAGGTATCTTATATTATTAGATACGTTATTATAAAACATGCTTTAGTTAAGAAGTTATTGATACTTCAAGTGTAAAATGATGACATAAAACCTTGATAAAAAATGCACTTTTAAGTACTAGTCAAAGATGTCGCCTCCTATGGATACTGAATTTTTAGGTTGTTCTCCATAGGGATGAAAGCAAGTGCAGAACCGGTGCTATGGTTTTTTCTTTTGTTTTGCTCCTCTTCTTGTTTCTCGTTCTTCTCTCCTTCTTTCTATGTATTGTTTCTTATTTATGCTCTGTTTCTTTTCTATGATTTGCTCTATTTTTCTGGTTTTTCTTTCTCTTTGTCAACTGTTAGGTATTTATAAGAACAAATTCTCCTCACCCTCAGCCTAACGTCTCTCCTTCTGATAAGCACGGCTGAGGGAGACGATTCCTATTAGGACTCGGACGCCAAGCCTAATCCTTATCTCATCAGGTTGTGGTTATCATAAAGATTGCTTCTCTAAGTTTTAAAAGGATTAGGATACTGGTGTTTCACACTTTCATTTCCTTCTTTGTAGGCGGGCATTTAATCTTTTGAAGACAAAGATGACGAACAGTGCCTAATTGAAACAATGCTATTTTTTTTTTGGGGGGGGGGGTTGGAATGGTTATTTTCAATCTGGTCCTTGAATTTTATAAATCCTTGCATTCAAACCCCTAGTCTTTTAATTTTCTAGATTTACCCTCCTTAAAATTTACATTAAAAATAAATGGACAAAAATTAGGTTATGACAACTACTATTATTACTATTATTATTGTTATTGTTGTTATTTTTGTTATTGTTGTTATTTATAATTTGTATAATTAACCTCCTTGTGGTTCGACCCGGGTCTTGCCGAGTTATTTATTACTTTGACACTCTTGCATTTGAGAGAAAACATCAATCTTTTAGTCGTGTCAACTACTATGAGAAGTGAAGAAGAAAATAAAACAACACAAGTGTGTTATAAGGCTTATTTATAGCCTACAATATCGTCCAATGATCCTAGAACTCAAAGAAATAAGTTGTTATCCCTATTATTTCCAAGATAGAAAAAGATTTTAATAGTAGCCTTGTATTTATCCTTCTTTTGGAAGGAAAAGTTGTTACCTTTATTGTTCCTATTTGCCACCAATTAATTGTCCTTCCATCACTAGGAATAACAATTAAAGTTGATGAAATATTCTCCTTGTAAATCTAGAAAACTTTATCTCCACCTTGTTTCCATTTTAAGTTTAGGTTCTTTGTTTTCTTTTGTTGTGTATTCTCTTTACCTGACATGAAAATAAATTAAACAAGATATCCTAATATATAAAAGAAATAATTAATGTTCCTACATATAATAGAAAATTTATAATTAGTATGGGATCCACAAAGCATATGGAAAAAACACAAAAACAAGGATGAGCTAAACTAATGCAAAATTGGCAACCTTGTTGCTAAAAGTTTATGGCCCAAATGAGGTTGGATTGGACCCTTTTTGCAAATGAATTAAATAAACTAAGACCTCCTCTTTATACTCCAAGAGATCTTTAATCTTTGCCTTAGCTGAAACTTGCAAGGCTAGTCCATTTAATGCTTCTTTCAATACCTTCATTTTAGACCTTATAATTGGCCCATTAGGAACATGTAATGGATCCTTGTTGTAAACCCCTGGATAAAATCCATAAAATTAGTAAGGAAGCTATTATGTTAAAGAGTAAATCAAGTGTGACTTTGGATTTTGAGAATTTGAAATAAAATGTTCATGTGTTAGTTTAGCAAATAAAAGTATCAAAATAGTGGAAAATTAAAAAACAAAGAAAAATAGAAAAAACAAATGGTTGGGATAAAAAAGGGAAGTGATGTTCTGGGATAAGGTTTAATAAAATTCTATGTGGTCATCTTAAATTTGGTATTAAAAATGTATTTGAATCTATAAAATATGATCCGGTAAACATAAAGGGTATAATATGAACCTATAGCCTAAAAAATTGATAAAATAGTGATTAATATGGGGAATTATATATATATATATACATATATATATATATATATATATATGAGGTGAAAACATTTATAAAAGTACTTTGGAATTTTATAGGAAATTAATGTAGGTTTTATGCGTGAATCACTCTGACAGCAAATATAAGCTTGTGTATGATCACGCAGTTTTAACCTGGAAATAGATGAAATTTAGGAATAATTTTATTATAAATATGGATGTAAGTCCCTAATGCATTATTTTGGAAATATTGATGATTTGAATAGGTAAAATAATAAATAGATTTAGATTTTGGTGTAAAAATTACTTGCTGGCTAGTTTTACGTCATCAGGCATAACTTTCAATCCGACTGTTGAATCGGACTAAAGTTTTACAAGTTATTTATTTACATGTCATTTGACTTTGTATTAAAATTATATGCTAATTAGAGTCCAAAAAGGCCTCATGATAGTGCTAGGATTCAAGTAAAATACCATGTGGACAATAAATGAGGGTAAAATTGGAATTTCAGCCAAAAACTCTTCCTTTCCCCTCTAAAAAATTTGATGTGCATATGTGAAGAAGGAGGAGGCCAAGAGTCTTCATTTTCTTTCTTTTCTTCTTAATTTATTCTTCTTCTCTCTTGAGGATGGTGTGAGGGGATTAAAAAGAACGATAAGAGGGAAAAGAAACATAGATGAATGCATAAAATTAGGAAGAAAGGAAGAGATAGGGAGAAAAGGACAGCTAAAGAAATAGAAAAGGAGAGAAGCTTGGAGGAGGAAGGAGAAATTGGAAACATTAGTTTACAAAGCAAAGGTTTAACATCCATCTTGCTTTGTAATGCATTTTTAAACCTTAATACTCTCATTAATTTAAGTAGTTAGCATGTTAGTGTTAATTCTTAAATTTTTAGTGAATTAGGGTTCTTGAATGATTTTGAGGGAATTACAAATTACTTTTAAAATCATGTAAATGGGCTAGAATAATTTAAAAATTATATGAAATCACTTGTTATTGAAGTAGGACACTTGGTGAATTAATGGCCAAAGGGACCGTCTAAGTAAAAAAGAATGAAAGGATGAATTTAAGTGGGTTTAACATTTATAATTATGTATAATCATGTAGCATAATTCATATGATTATTGAAATGGAATTAAATATTGAAATTTAATATGATTGAATGATGTATGTAATTTGATGAAGAAATGTTGTGATCACATAGTTATAATGCTAAATTATAATATTATTGGGTTATGATTTATGAGATATGCAATTAGTGATAAATTAAAGAAATCAAGACAACTTGTAAAGAAAAAAAAACTTGATATTTTTTTAAGTTAAGGATTGGCCATGTTAGGATGAAAATGTGAAATTGTGGATTTAAGAGAAATATTTAACTATTTATATGTGTTTAGCAATGCGTAAACATTAATAATGATCAAATGAATTTGATATTTATTTTAGTCATAGTTGAATCTCTATTATATTTTGAATTATGATTTTATGACGAATGGAATGGATAAATAAATTATGGTTCTGTTTGGTTTGTGAAATGTATAATGAATGTTAATGAAGTGTGGTGATTTTGATATAAATGAGCATTTTGAGAAATATTGAGCATTACATTGTTTAATCCAGTGAAATTATGTAATTAATAAATACCATGATAAATGATAATGGTGTAGATTTTTTATAAAATTGAAAAGTATAGAAAGTTTTTCTTGTTGATTAAGTTAGGAATGTGGAGTGAGTGAGAAATTGAAATAAAATTTTCAATACGAGTTGAATAGGTGATGTTGATTAAATCCTTATTAGTACATGAGAGATTACGGTATTAAGAAAGTAGTAAGGAATCACGATTAAAGCTCAAACAACATATAGGTGCCTGCCACCTATATTTTGTAATCTTTGCACCAATAAAATTGTTAGATTTACTTCCTTGTTTTTCTTGTACTAGCATGGAAAATTGTTAAATAAGAAAACAAAAAGGAAAGAAAGAAATAAAAAAATGAAATGGATTGAAAAACTTTATTAGCTACTCTTAATATTAAGGCTAATGATGGCAATAAGTTCTTTGACATTGACATTATTAAATGTTAAGTGAAAGTATTTATAAAATACTTGATTAACTATTTTAGGATTCAGAACACTAATGATTGAATTAGTTACATTGATAACAATATTTATTTGAATATGGTTAGTAGATCTTGGTAAGGGAAACTAATGATGCTAATAAGGTTTATTAGCATCGGCATAACCACCAAAAGGATGGAAAATAAAAGAAAAATAGATTTGATTAGCTTCATTGGACAATATGAAAAGCTAATGATGTCAAGTTCAAAACCTTGGCATTGACATGTTCTTTAAAGATTATGATTAGCTAACCAGGAAACAGTAGCTAATGATGCCAATGAGTTGGCGTCAGCATCTTGATTAACCATTCATTAGGTGATGGTTAATGATATCAATTTGAAATTGATATCAACATCAAGAAAATTATCCAGGTTATGGATATCTAATAGTATGATGAAGTTAATATGAAAGTTAAATAAAAAAGAATCAATGAAAGATTATGATTATCTAAGAAATGTCTTATCTGCGAGTTGAAATAAAGGAAAAGAGATTTATGAATGCTTTTCAGTGTATTAGTTATTTAAATAATTATATTTGAATGTTGTACTTTTCAAAACTATCTCGCTTTTTTTAAAATAGACTTAGTATGTTGTGTATATTTTGGGATTGTAATGTATTTGTTGCACTTTGGATTATTGATGTTCAAGTATAATTGTTCCTTTTTATATTTTGTATTTCTATAAATTCACATACATATATTGGTTTTTATTTTTCTTTCAAACTTTCATAATTGTTATGGTGTAATATCATATGGATTAATATGATGTGATGAGTATAATTGAGATGATTGGATTGGAAATTAAGAATGTGAATAGAAGTGAAACAGGTTTTAGTTGATAACTTGGGATCTTCTAGTATAGGGAAAACTCTGCTAGAATTTAGTAGAAATTATGGTAGAACTTGAAAGAGAAAAATTATTGAATTTACAATTAAGTCTATAAAAATTATTATCAATTCATAATATCATTGATCGAAAAGTGTATTTAAAATTTGGGCTATTACACAAGTTGTATAAGAATGAGGATTAAGAGACTTTGGTTAATATATTATACATGTTTTAATGCTTCTACTGATATTCGGTCATTCATGATATTGATTACTTGATTTCAGGTTCATCATAGAGTAGATAAAAGCAAGGAATCATTAGTAGATTGTCTTTTATAGATGAAAGCAATGTCCATATACATATAATTTGTCTGATGAGATAGTAAATAACTAACTTTGTATTTTATAGCATATATATTAAGTAGTGTTGTTTGAAGGTGTATTCAAACTTCAGTTGGAGCATTTAGCCCTTATTTAGGATTATAATTTTAATTGTCTTGTATGTTAATTTTATTAATTAATATGAAATTTTATGGAATGTTGGAAGATTGATTATATGGTTAAGTGTTAACGAGGTAGTTATGTGATTGTCATGGAACCATGTTGGAATAAAATTCAGGATGATTGGGTCAGATGTGTGTGTGTGTTGAGTTATAAATGTGTTTTAGAGGTTGAGAAAATTAGAAATGATCCATTTAAAAAGAAACCCTACCGAAATTTCAATAAAGATACTAATGATCTTAAAAAATCATAAATATGCCGCCAAAGGTTGAAATTGAGATGGAGATGTTTTTAAAATAGCGAATATAGTTGCCAAAATAAATAAATTATTCATGGATGTTAAAAGGATTAAATGGATTAAATAATTCATAATTAGATTAGAGAGTGATCTGTAAGTATTATTGGATTATTGGATCCATTATTAAGTCGACATTACTAGGTGAGCACAAAATGAATTATTGGATATCAAAGTTAAAGGTGAATAAAGGGTTAATATAGAACTACAAATGCATTTTTTATTGTCAAGTTAGAAAAATATAAATTTATTACTTGGAATCGGTTATTAGATAACGAAATTGTGATAATTACTTGGAATGAATTGAATTTTTAAGGATTTTAAAATAATAAAAGTTATAAATATTAATGAGTGATGACTTATATTAATTATGTGTTATAAGTATTTTTCCTTGAAAACCTCAGTTTCTTTTAGAATATCATAAAGCTAGCTAGGTTTATATGTTGAAGAGATCCTAGGTTTATATGTTGAAGAGATCCTTGTATTTTCAAATGATTATCTTAAGATTAATTTTTATGTTTGTAATTTAATAAGTGTTTGTAATTAGAAATGTGTGGAAAAGAATATTGTACCATTGTAGTAATTAACAAAGTTGTTGATGATGAGTTGAGATTGCCCTAATTATTATTATATAAAAAACATTATCCAAATTTTATATATATTATTAATGGATTTAAGTATGGTGTTACACTTGTTGATGTTTATGGGCTGCTCCACATCATCCTTTTTATCTTAAAAAAATATTCAACTTGAATCAATATCTATGTCAAATAAAGTAAGATCAACAACGTTAAAGATATAATTAATACTATGCTTACTTGGAAGATTTACTTTATATGCATTGTCATATATCATTTTTATAACTTATAATGGACCATCATTAAGAAGCTGTAATTTTGATTTTCTATGGTTAGGAAATCTTTCCTTATACATATGTGATTGTGCATCAAAAGTGTCATTAAGTCTCTTATTTTACATATGTATTTATTGTTTTTATTTGGTTGTTTTTATAATAATTGATGTGTTTTTTTAGTAATGAAGTTTGTTTTAATGTTTCGATAGGTTTTTGGAGCTTAAATGAATTAATTCAGAAAATTCAACGTCGGAATTCAGAACAAAGAATTGAAGAGACATTTAGTTGAAGATTGAAGCAAATCTTGATTCAAATAAGTGCTCCAAATTTGTCCCAAAAATCAATTCTATTCCAATTCTAGAAAAGAATATCATATGATTTATTTCAAGCCCAAACTTGCCTTATGTTGTGTGCAAACTTCAACCATTAAACACTCAAGGTTTCAATGTCAATCTTAGCCCAAATAATAAGTACATTTGTATACTTATTTGATGCTCAAATTCAGCCCAAAATCAGCCCAAAATCAGCCCTAAATCAACCCCAAATCAACCTTCAAATCAACCCAAACACAATCCATGATCTTACATGTCCACACAACAAATAACAATTGATTTATTTTGGGTAATCCATTGATCCAAGAAGGCAAGCACATGGATGGAAAGCTGGAGGGGATATTTTAACATTATTTTGGGTCAAAAAGAAGAAGGAGACACCTCATAAATGAGGAAGAAAAACGTGCACCAAAGTAGTTGTAAAGCTGTCTTGATTTGATTTTTCAGAACACCTTTCGGTGTTTTGCCCATAACTTTTGATTCAGGTGTCCAAATGAGCTGTTCTTTAATGATCTGGAAAGGTGACAAAATTGCCTATAAATATGTCTCTAATAGACTTCTCAAAAAAAAAAAAGCTTCTAAGAGGGTCGAATTGCTGTCCAAAGTTAGAGTCAGATTTGTGTCCGAATTTTTTCTGAAATTATATTGTGTTCTTCTTTATAGATTTCGGTTCTTTAGTTTGTAAAACTTATTATTTCAGTTGGATTCAAGTTCTTTCATGTTTATTGAAGTGTTCTTATATATAATCATGGTTGGCTAAACTCCTTCTTGGATCCAAATCAAGGATAATGGTGATTGAGGTGAGTTCTTTAGGATATGAATGAATCTTAATGTTTATCTTCTTATTTTCTTCATGAATGATTTATTATTGTAAAGAAATTTTAGAAATCATTTAGGTAATCTTATAATCTTGAATTTTTATGCACAAACTTTAGTTTTGGTATAGAGATTGCTTGATTCAATGTCTTACTTAATATGAAAGTACTTGTTCATTCTTAAGCAATAATCAATCTTCATCTTTCTAATCTTCATTGTAATATCCTCCGATCTAATATCATCATCGTTGATATTAGGTTGAGTTATCTTATATATGTTGAAGAAATCACCAATACATCACCATTAAAATTGATTTGGACCAAGACTTACTTTTTCTTGTCATTTAAAAACTATTTACACTTTTTCATCTTTGAAAACAAATCCATCAATTATTTTCAACCAAGTTATTGTTAATTTACTTTCTCTTGAGTTTTTTTTTGTTACCTAACTTAATTTCCAAATCTAGCTCTCTGTGGATATGACCTCGATCTTACCGAGTTAATTGCTACATCGCACACTCGTGCACTTGCGAGTTAAAACAAGCCGATCATAAAAAGCTGTCAAGCAATATGCATCCATACCCAGTCACTTATTTAGAAAACATCCTGCTTGCGATCTTTATTTGGTTTGGAGGCATACAAACTATTTATTTTCTAAATTTATAGCTAAACTTTCTCATAGAGTTGTCTTACTATCTCTTTTTTTCACCATCTAAACTTACCTTTTTTTTTCATAGGCAAATATATTAAATTCATATGAGTTAGTGGATTAAAATCATAAATCACTTAAAAATAAGAAAAAACAGTAGTATAATGCATAATTTTATTATAAGCAAATTCAATGAAAGACAAACATTATTTTCAATTATACCTAGAGTTTCCCGAAATATTATTCTATGTTGGGATATAATTTTAGGTTAATTAGAGTTGGGAAAGGTCTGCAATATATGTCACAACAAGCTGTATGAATTTTGTTATTTACTTCTTTTTGATTTGTGAACTTCTTATTTAACAATGATACTTTTTTTTCAAGGATGTGACATCTTATTTTTAGAATTTCTTAGTTCTATAAGGATATTTAATAGATTGCAACATAGTTTTCAAGTGTGATAAGGATTTAATAACATTTCAAAATCCTTTTATTACAAGGATTCCTTATTAATCCTAGCTACACAAGTAAAGAATAGTTGTGGTATTTAATGACAAATTGATTAGCTTATTTTGAAGAGTTTTCTAATCCTACAAAGAAGGTTAAAGAAAGGCAACAATTATTTCTATGTTTTGAGATAATTTTTTAAAGTTATAATTAATTATCCTAAACAAACAAGAAAACTAAAGGGAAAATAACTTCAACAATCAATTCCCTAGCTTATTTTGGATATCTAAATATGGCAACAAAAATTTTAGTGTTTCTAGAATGAGAATTTCGTTCATGACATTATTTAAACTAGGAAAATTATTTATCTTAAATTATTTTTTTAATTAAATGCAACAACTTTAGTTTATGTGCTAGATTTGTTATTTTTATTATTTTCTTCATCTTTGGACTTAGTTAACATATCTTATTTGTGTTTATTGTGAGTGAATAAATATTAGCCCACAAATTTTAGGGTTTTTAAGGTTATTAGTTAAACTATTATATAAGATTTTGTAAGCTGAAATTTTTAGTAGCAATGAATTTATGAAATAAACTTTTGTTTTGTGTGGTGCAACACGTCTTCTTTGTTAGGATAAAAAACAAATTCGACTTATCAAGTTATAACTGACCTTGTAACGTCTTTTTTATACTTATCGTTCGAAAATTGATATTCGTTATGTGAGAGTTTTTTACTCTAATAATGCTAGTGCCTTAAAATAAGTTTTTATTGTGACATATTCATATTAAATCTGATTTATTAGTTTGAAGGGAATTGTATTATCTTTGTTGTGGGTTGCTTGATATAATTACGTTAAAAAAATTCTTTATTCAACTTCTTTTTATATTATATACTATTTTTTTAAGAATGATATATTGTCGAAAATAAAAGTTTAGTAACTTTTTTTATAAAATCTTCTAAAAATAATTAAAAAACTTAACATAATGATTTCAAATTATACTCTTAAAAATATCATGTAAATATATAATTTTTACAAAGAACAAGTCTGGTGAATCTTTGGAATAAAATTAAAAATAGCACATAAACATCCATAGGAAATTTAAATTTACCCAAAAGCCTCCCAAGACCAGACACGACAAGAAACGGTACCGTTTGGTAAAGACAATTAGTTTGGAAGTGGCCGAGGGAAAGGGGAGGGATGATAAAGGAGGAGGGCCTGCCTTAGTACTTGGGATAGATGGAAAACTGAAATTAGCTCTCTCCAATCCAAAACCAAAAGATGACATGTTATGGTGGGGTTGCTGCAGCGGCGGCCCTTCCTTCTCTTCCACCTACAACTCTGACTACTCTTCCTTCTTCATCCAGTAACACCTCTGTGAGAGTAAGAGTAAGCACCAAACCCATCTCTCTTTTTGGTTTTTGTTGTTTGCCCCGAAGCAGATGATGAAATGTTATATTCCTTTTCTTTTCTTTTCTTTTCTGAGAACAGGATGTGGGCAGTGGTGGCGCAGAACATCCTAATACGGTATTGAAGCCAACCGTTGATGGGTTTAAGTGGCGCTTACTTATATCTTATGATGGCACTCACTATAAAGGTTTCTTTCCCCTCGTTCCTACTTATCGTTCTCTCTCCTTTCTTGAGCTTCTTAATTTCTAGTTTCTTCTTCTTAGCTATCATTATTATCGATAATGGCCTTCGTTCTTGCTGTTTTCTGTATGTTAAGAATGTCCTCTCCTTTTATCTTGTCTGTTCAACAAGATTCAAACATGCCCAAAATTATATATGTTCATGTCTATGCTGCAACATGTACAGTTTTAATTTTCTGATTATCTTTAACCTTGTGGAGTTAAAAATTTTAGGCTGGCAATTTCAGCAAACCCCTCCAACTATACAGTGCATTCTAGAAAAAGCTTTAACTCGAGCTACAAAGCTTGAAAGGAAGGATCTTCATTTAGTTGGTGCCAGTAGGACAGATGGAGGAGTGCATGCCTGGGGTCAGGTCTGACTTTCTTACTCTTTTGAGTGTCCAACTAGCATCCATTGATTGAAAAAAACAAGCTTACATTCAGTTAAGATTCCAGGTGGCACACTTTGTTACACCTTTCAATTATGACAGCTTGGATAGCATTCATGCAGCTCTCAATGGTCTCCTTCCTCCTGACATTCGTGTTAGAGAAATTAGTGCTGTAGTTCCTGAGTTCCATGCTCGATTTTCTGCCAAGGGAAAGACTTATCACTACAAGATATTTAATGATGCTGTCATGGACCCATTTCAGCGTCTGTATGCATACCATGTTACTCATAAACTCAATGCTGCTGTAATGAGAGAAGCAGCAAATCATTTTATTGGAACCCGTGATTTCTCTGCTTTTGTCAATTCATCACGCAATGATGGAGTGCCAAATCCAGTGAAGACTATTTTTCGATTTGATATCATCAAAATGGTAATCAAATCCCATAATGATCTTGCTCCAAAAGATGGATTGGTTTCTTTGATTTGTCCTTTTAATTGCCACTGAATGACTGGACTTGGTTCCAACCCAAATTGTACATGCTCTTCTTGAATATCTTCTTTTGAGTTCTTTGATCATAATCAAATACCGGTCTTTTAGATGGACTATTTTCTTTTATTATTATTCAGGGAGCTCTCCTACAGCTAGAAGTTGAAGGCTCCGGTTTCATGTATAGACAAGTGCGGAACATGGTAAATTATAATTCTTAGAAATCTGAATCATGAAGTTAGCTTTTACATGTTGGAATGTAGCAATCAGGAGTTAGCTATAATGAATGATGCTCAGTTTTTGGGATGTCAGCATGAGCTAATTCTTGGAGATGGCTTCTGACAATTCACAAGAAATTTTCTGATCTTCGCTTTTGTAGGTTGCTTTGCTGCTCCAAATTGGCAAGGAAGCAATTGCTCCTGATATTGTCCCAAAGATTTTAGCTACTCGTGATCGCAAGGAGCTCGCTAAATATACCTTGGCTGCCCCACCTCATGGACTCTGTCTTGTAGCTGTTAAGTATAATGAAGAGTACCTGCAACTTCCATTAGGTTGCCCTACAACCAGTCTTGGTAGGCATCACAGCATAAGCAAGTGTAAGGTTCCATTTTATTAAGAGATTCATTACCTAAACACTTGCAGTGGGAAGATAAAGAAATAATTATTATCTGATTTTAAAGATATAAATGCAATCCTGTTATGTTCTAGAAATATTAGTCAATATTCATGCTGTTTTTAATACATTTAGCCATCATGTTTGTGTGTTTCAAAACAGCTCTCAATTTTCATTGCTTGTTCCTAAAAGAAACTGACTAAGATAATGCAAATCAGAAATCATATAAACTAAGATTTATCCATACTGTACTTTATTGTGAAGAACTTGATGCAAAATGCGCATGCGCATATTGTGAATTGGAACCATGGTTTATCTATGGTGCTGAAAAGGCCCATTTTAACACTTGCCAATTTAATCTCAAACAAGACTTCACAAACCATGCGTGGGCAATTTTTCTCATTGCCATATCGAGAGCATTAGGCAGTTATATAACTTCTCAAACATACATTTATTTGTTATGGGATTTGAGTGACTGAAGCATGCAAAGAGATCGAGAGCATTAGGCAGTTATATAACTTCTCAAACATACATTTATTTGTTATGGGATTTGAGTGACTGAAGCATGCAAAGAGATCGAGAGCATTAGGCAGGTATATAACTTCTCAAACATACATTTATTTGTTATGGGATTTGAGTGACTGAAGCATGCAAAGTAGTTTAACTATTGTTGTTTTTATCTTTTCAAATTTAATTAAGCACTTTTCTATTCTATTGGTAAGTCACCAATATTGCTATTTATGAATTATTAAGTTAAAGATAATTAACCCTACAGACTTTTGTTTGACCGATGTTGAAGTAGTGGAGTTTCTAGGTCATAAGGCTCCAAAAACTATAGTTTTAGGTTCCCTAACTTGTTAATTTCTAATCAAGTTAAATAACAGTCAATGAATGAGGTAAAAACTAATTTAACGGTGATTAAAATAACAAATCAAAAAATTGTTAACTTCAATTCATGACAAAAAAAGTCAGAAGTGCATAATAACGTGAAAGATACATGGACTTGCATTCATATCTTTAGGAATGCGTATATGGATTGAAATCTTCTTTGACATGATTTGCAATATGAATCGCCATTTTAGTAGAACAAGTGAGAACCAAGAAGCAATTCAACAGTGTACTAGTTGTTTATAAGTTAAAGACTATAGCCTACAAGATTACTGCCTACAAATTACTGCCTACATTCTACAGCCTAAAGTTTCTCTTTGTTTGAAACTTGAAAAGGGTGTACTGAGTGCATTGCAATCTGCAGATGAGTAGTTCCACGTTTGTTGTGTTCTGTTTTTAGTTTTCTTGTAGCTTCTATGCTATATCTACTTTTGTTGCTCTTTAAATGTTCCCCACGAACTCCAAGCTAGATATATGTTCATAGCTTGGTTGGGGCACGTTCATAACTACTTTCTCATTCTTTTAACAGTATAAATATCCATAGGCATACATATGGTGGAGTTATTGGTCATTTCCCATTAATAATTTAAACCATAAAACTCTTCTGATTGTCTCAAGTCCATTATCAACCAATGAGTCTGGTTTAATGCATTGAGTGGGTATAACATCTGCCTCTTTTGTTTTCCCCTTCCATATGCAAGTATTTTCACGAGTGTGTGTAGATAGAACGTTCATTTTGCCATCATTAACTGCTCCTATTTCCTAGGTGCAGCAATTATTTTATTTTTACCTGTTGATAGTACAACCTTTTGTTTTCCACAACCTATTTCCATTGCATCTATCACTGTTCATTCCAGCTCCTAGTTCTCTGTATACCTATTGTTCATATTACCATGAACTCTAGAAAGTATTCACTTTCTGCAATCTTAAAGCCCAAAGCTAGAGACTCCCAAGACCCTTCTTTAAATTGTAGTATATCAACTCTACAATTTCATTTCTTGTGTGGGCAGGTCCCTCCTAAACGCGAGAACTACCCCATCCCTACATACTCTGAAACCCCACAAGGGTCCACTCTAGGCCCCCGTCCTTTTCGTTCCCTAGGCTATAGAGATTTAGTTGGAAAAGCGTGTGGGCTTCTAGGCCTTTTAATCCCAGATTTTCATATTGGTAACTTTTGCAAGAGTGAGATCGCACCTTTTGTCGTTTAGAATAATTTCGCTAGTTGTTCCATATGCCCAGCAAGGAATTAGCCTGCCTATCAACTTGAGGTTCACATTCTTATGCATGGAGTTTACCCTAAAATTATAGGGAAATGGAGAAGAATAAGGACGATATGGATTTTTTATGTGGCCTTGAACCATATTGCTGACAAAAATATTCCTTTGTTAGGTGCCATTGTTTCATTGTGGGATATTGGAATTAATTAAATCCAAATTGCCAGGGGTCTTATAGGAGTAACTATAGAGGATGTAGTGTCTGTAACTGTGTGTTCCCCAATTGGTGTTAGACTGTTTTAGAGCCTACATTACTACTACTTAAGTGAATTACAAGAAGATCCTCCAAAGGCGCATCTGTAGAAGTTTGTGGTGTAGTTTGTGCTCACACCACTTATGCTAAAAAAACATATGGCTACTAATAATGTGGACATCATGGAAATGGCTTTTATTCGCTACGGTTTTGCGCAAATATATCATCCGTTAGTATTACGATTAATAACAGGTACATTCTTATTGCCCCTACCATGTTTTTATGTCAAAACCCTCTTTCTTTTGCTCATTTTATTCTTGCGTATGCTAATTGCTGGGGGCACTAAATCAGAAACATTGTTTATGCATGTACATGATTGATAAAAAATAGCCCAAACCATTAAAAAATTGAGCTTTAACTTATATTTTGGGTTTAATTTATATAAATTTTTAGTTGAAATTTATTAATTTGATTTGATTTATTGAGTTTGATTTAATTATTATTAAGTATTTTATTTAATAGGTCATAAGCCCACTCGCTTGTTTTACCTAGGGTTATAGTATTTATATTCTACTTTTCTAAATGTTAGGGAGTTTTAATAATTAATGAAAAATTTGCAGACTTTGCATATTTGATTAGCACTTAAAAGTGCATTTTTTATCAAGGTTTTATGTCATCATTTTGCACTTGAAATATCAATAACTCTTTAAGTAAAGCATGTTTTATAATAATATATTTAATAATATAAGATACCTTTAATTTGTGGTAAATGTTCATTTTAAATGCAGGCCTATCACATAAATGAAATGATTGATTGATGAATTTAAGAACTGAAATTGAAAGGACAAAGAGATGACCAAATTTAGAAAAGAGATACCGGTGCAATCTAAACCGGAACACTGTTTGGTAATTGGGTCATATCTGGAGTTGTAGATATCAGATTTAGGTCTACTTTATATGAATAAAAAGGTAATACATAGGCCTACAACTTTCATATGGAGCCCAAGATCTAAAAATGTCATTTTCAAGTCTAAATTGTAGCAATAACAAAGAAGTCCAAATGTCTTCCAACCCGAGCACTATTCAGTGTTTGGTCCATATTTGGAGTTCTAGAAGTCCAAATGACCTAAATTTTTTACACAAGAAAGCTGAGATAATTTTCTACAACTTTCATGTTTTCAAGTGGCTCCAATTTTAACGTTATCAATGACATTTTGGGCAGACAAGAGAAGATAAAGATTGTTACCAAGTTAAGAGTTGGTCACTCATTCATCAATTAGTCATCAAATCAATATTTTCTAATTTTGGCCTATAAAAGAAGGTATTTACCATACATTTAGGCATCTTGGTCTCCAGATCAAGATCATTTTTTGCTTTCTCTCTTTTTATGTTTTGTAATGTTTATGCTTTGCTTTCATTAATATCAAATTTATGCATTTCATTTTTTTTTCTTTACTTAGTTAACTCTTATCTTATTTGTATTCTTATTTTGTTTATTTATTTTTCTTTCTTTTATTATGTTTAGCTAAGTTTATTATGTCAAAGTGAAAATGTTACATTAATGATGTAAGAATAAGTATAATGTAAACTCAATATGGATTTTAATATTTGATACTAATATGTTTTGTATTTGTTATCTTGTTCACTCTTTAATACTTTGTTTATTAAATGACTAATCTTGATTTATGTTGTATAAAAACTGGTCCAACAAATGCTTGACACTTTTATAGTTCATATTGTATGGTATAACCGACACCTAATTTATGTTGTATAACACTTGGTACAACAAATTCTTGCCACTTTCATAGCCTATACTGTATGGTATAACCAATACTTGAGCTATGAAGGAACTTGATTTGTTGTTAACATAAGTTATAATCATGAATGTTTGACGAGATTTACAAGTATTAGCATTAATCGAATAAGATGACTAATGTAATCATGTTAACAATCTATAATCTGATTGGAGCCTCCTTTGTGTGTGGTTTCCAATTGAATAATAAGAGTTTATATTATACTTGTTTGACATACCATTAGTGGATTCTCTAACCTTGACATTTGTTATTATCATTGTTTAATCCTTACATTAATATTTTATCTCAAAGTTGTCATCTTTTTCTTCTTCTTCTCCTTCTTTTTCTTTATTATTATTATTATTATTATTGTTGTTGTTGTTGTTATTGTTGTTGTTGTCATCTATAATTTATATATTTAACCTCCTTGTGGTTCGACCTCGGTCTTGCCGGGTTATTTATTACTTCGACACTCCTACACTTGGGAGAAGATATCAATTTTTTAGTTGTGTAAATATCTCCAATTCTACTTCTTTTCTTTCTTTGCTTTCACTTCTTAGCTTCTTCTCTAAAAGTTTCTTTATTTTCTTGCTTTAATTCTTATTATTTATTGTCTCGCATCAAATTTGGTATCAAAGCTAGGGTTTTAATTATTCTTACAATTAAACAATCAACATGTCTATGTTAAACCATAAATTTAGTTTGATTTAAAAAAAAGGGAAAAATCCTACTATTCTGAAAAAAAGAAGAGGAAACATTGTTCATCTTCTCCATCAGCAGATAACCACCGCAAACTCAGCAACTTTGGAGCTGGTCATCTTCTCCATCAACGCCAATTAGAAATTTTGCTTCAATGCCGGTCACAACAATACCCACGGCGACAGATTCTCCTACAGAAGGTCACTCCCCACGCCACTGATGGATCACACTAAATCATCTTCAACGACGCCTTTACAGTAGACCTTCAACTTTAGCAACCAAATCAGCATCATAAACCACCAGACATAGCTACTCACAAAACCCATCACAACCAACATCGATTCGTGGTTTACAACAACAAAGGCAGACAATGCAACAAATCATCATCTATCACTATCCACAGTGTTGTCGCTCTTGGCAGCAACAACGGATCCACACATCAATAGGCCGACTATCCAGTAACAACATCACAAACACCACAACCCTTTCTTCACACCACCGGTCATAAGTAGAATCATAGGTCCATTTCTCTTGCACTGTCGTTGCCATCAACAGTGGCAACAAAGTACGAAAGGCAAGGAAGAAGGAAATAGAAGCTTTCCGCACAAAATAATTCACCCTGCCACCTCATCACGATGTCATCACTTTGAAGTAGCATCTGCATCAACAACCATTTAAGTTTTTTGACATGACAAAAAGATTAATGTTTTCTCTCAAGTGTAGGAGTGTAAGTAATAAATAACCCGGCAAGACTAGGATCGAAATACATGGAGGTTAACTATATAAATTATAAATAATAATAATAATAATAATAATAAGTTAAAGAGGACTTTGAGATTGTAAGATTAATGTGAGGATTAAACAATAAAAACAAATGTCAATGTTAAAGGATTTACTAATGGTATTTCAAACAAGTATAATATAAACTCTTTTTATTACTCAACTGAAAACCATACAGAAAGGAGCTCCCAATCAGATTATAAATTATTAAAATAATTACACTAGTTATCTTATTTGAATAATATTAATACTTATAAATATTATCAGATATTCATGATTATAACTTATGTTAACAACAAATCAAGTTCTTTTTCTAGTACAAGTGTAGGTTATACCATACGGTTGGGCTATGAAAGTCCAAGTATTTGTTGTACCAAGTATTATATAATATAAATCTAGATTAAACATTTAACAAGTAAAGTATTAAAAGTAAATAAAATAACAAATACAAAATATATTAGTATCAAATATTAAAGTCCATGTCGAGTTTATACTATACTTATTTTTACACTATTAATTTATCTTTTCACCTTAACATAATAAACTTAACTAAACATACTCTAAAAGAGACATCAATAAACAAGATTATGACATAAATAAAATAAAAGTTAACTAAGGAAAGAAAACGAGAAGTATAAACAAGAGATTAATATAAGCAAAAATTAAGCATTACAATAAAGAGAGTAAGAATATAATTTTGATCTGAAAACCAAGATACCTAAATGCATGACAAATGCCTCCTTTTTTAGGCTAAAATTTGAAACAATTGATTTTATGACTAATTGTTGAGTGGGTGGCCAACTCTTGACTTGGTGACAATCTTTATCTTCTTATTTGAAGAAAAAATCATTGCTAATGTTAGAATAGATTTGAATAATGAAAGTTCTAGGAAATTGTCTCAGCTTTCCAATAAAAAATAAAAATAAAAATAAAAATTAAGGTTAGGACTTCCAGAACTCAAGATATAGGCTGAACACTGAACAATATCTGGGCTATAGAACAGTTTCAGACTTCTCTGTTGTTTCTAAGATTTGGACTTCCAAATAGTAGAATTGAGTCTTGCATTCCCATGAATATTTTAGGTCTATGTCTTAACTTTCTAGCAATATAAAACAAATTGAAATCTAATATCTACAACTACAGATATGATTCAATGTCTGAACAGTGTTCTAGTTTGTACCGAACCAACATTACTTTTCTAAGTTTCTCTATTTTTTTATCTTCTTAATTTTAGTAGTTGAACTCATCAATTAATCCTTTAATTTATATGATAGGCTTGCACTTAAGATGAACATTTACCATAAATTAAAGGTATTTTATAATATCATACTTGTTATTATAAAACATGTTTTAGTTAAGGAGTTATTGATACTTCAAGTACAAAATGCTGATATAAAATCTTGATAAAAATATATTTTTAAGTATTAATCACTTATCCTGCCATGTCAGCATACTCCGCCACATCATCCAATCTTTCACGTTAGCGGGCAGCAAGTTCTAGCTCCCTCTATCAAATATAGTTAGTGAATCAGTCTAGTTTTTGATTTATTGAATTTTACCTTTTTCTAGTTTTGCAATTTTCATTTAAAGTTATCAATAATATTATTTTTATGCAAAAAAAATCATAAAAAAATCTCA
Source organism: Populus euphratica (assembly GCF_000495115.2). Taxonomy (NCBI): domain Eukaryota; kingdom Viridiplantae; phylum Streptophyta; class Magnoliopsida; order Malpighiales; family Salicaceae; genus Populus; species Populus euphratica. The sequence goes on along the minus strand of NW_011500935.1, from coordinate 29,549 downwards.
CCTAGCAATTTTAATTGTTAATTTTTGTTCATCAACCTCTTTCATCAATGATAGCTAATATCTTATTCTATTTGATAATTATGAGTTCTTGCTTGTGACATTATGTTTGATTAATCATTTACACTTAAGAATCTAGTATTACATGCTTATAATTTTATTAGTGTAATTTGTTCTTGATTAATCTCCACATTTAAGAAAAAAAAAGTTAAAAAAAATAGCTTTATTTTTGTATTGTGATTTTTACATGAAAGAATCATTTATGATCTCAATTTCATTTATAAATTAGTGTTGCATGCATTTATATCATGATCATTTAGTGTACAAGATTAAGTCTACATTTATTGTAGACTTAACCTTTAGTAATACTCTTACGACTATTTAAAGAGAACTGCAAGCTTGGATGATCAACATATTTAAAAGAATTGAGCCCCAAGAGAGTTTTCAAATAAGGCACTCAAAGAGTAATAAATATCACAAGAATAATCATTATAGACAAGTTCACTCTAAGCGCCACTAATATGAATATCACTTAAGTTACTTTAAACATGATGACTCGGATGAGCAAGTCTTGAGTCCTAACAAAATAGAAGCCCTCACATTTAACGGTCGTTATGACCCTTGGATGTTTGATATGTGGATTCGTGATATGGATAGATTCTTTAAGTGACATAACTTGTCTAGTAATAAAAAAGTTATATTTGCTAAGATGATGCTCATTGGTGAAACCAAAATTTATTAGAGAGATGTTGAGGATTGTTTAGAGATGATAGGTAAACCTTCTATAACTAATTGGATAAAAATAAAACAAACCTTCAAGAGAAGTTCCTACCGTAGTTTTATAGGAATAAACTCTTAAACTAATAAACAATCTAAGACAAGGAAATAAGTCTATCAATGAGCATATAACTCAATTTAACAAGTACATGATTAGATGTGCCATAAGAGATAATGAAGCCATGAATTTGCCATAAGAGATCTGAGAAGAGCAGTTGTATTTCAAGGTGTATTTACCCTTAACCAAGCTTATACCTTAGTTCAAGACTACAAGTTGGTCACGAAGAATTAGTGGATAAATCGTCAGGGCTCTTATAGTATCCCTACTAGGTTCGGATTCAGAAGTAATGATTTTTTGTTAGGTGCTCCACCCCAAACACCTAATCCTAGTAGCGCCCAACTTTATAAGAAAAATAAAGGCAAATGAATTGCCAATGAAATGTTTAAGGTGAGTTCAAAGGTTAAATGTATTAATTGTTTGGCTTTTGGTCATATCTTTTTATTGCACCTCTAAACCCTTAGCTATCCAAAAAAATAAGGATATATGTAAGAGAAATATTGTAGTGTTGAAGTGCATAAGCCTAATCTTACGAATTTTAGTGACCTAGATGACGAGGATGTATGCTTGACCGCTTTTTATGATCGACATGTTTTAACTCGCAAGTGCACGAGTGTGCGATGTAGCAATTAACTCGGTAAGATCAAGGTCATATCTATAGAGAGCTAGATCTAGAAAATAAGCTAGGTGACAAAAAAAAACTCAAGAGAAATTAAATTAATAATAACTTGGTTGAAAATAATTGATGGATTTGTTTTCAAAGATGAAAACATGTAAATAGATTTTAAATGA
>NW_011500935.1:15367-22608 GCF_000495115.2 Populus euphratica | reverse complement strand
TTTTTTTTTTGTCTTTAAGTAGTCACTTCCCTTTTGACGCGAATACAAACATTTGTGATGAATGCACCCGGTTACTCACAAAGTCACAAACTTAAAGTGCTTTGCATACTCATATTTCAAGCTGCCGTTTGACGTAAAGATAAACATTTGTGATGAATACCCCTAGTTACTGAGCAACTCAAAACATTGGAGTAGATAGAACTTTGTACACATTTATTTATTTATGTAATGATTATTACTCTATTTACTTAAACCTTGTTTAGGACTGGATCAAAAGGGATAATCACAAGTAAAGCATCATACTCATCTTTTATGCATAATCACACAACTTTTACAATGAAAGATGTACTTCAGTAATCTTAAAAAAGAAAGTATGCTATATCTTGCTTGATAAGATATTATCTATCCCAAATTAAAGTATGCAATGTTCAACACAATAATGAATCCAAAACTGTAATGATGATCTTAAACAAGTCTTGTTCACATACGAATGCAATTTTTTTTTTAACAAGCATGGTTATCTCAAGCATTCAACATAATGAAATATCTAAAATTAAGTTTTACATTATCCTCAATGTAAAAAAAAGAAAAAGAAGAAAAGTATAAAGATTAGAAAATTGTTACTCCCCTTTTGTTTTCAAGGATGAATGTCTGATTGAATTGGGCATGAGCTGACAACTAAAAGAAAACATTGATGTTTTTTTTTTTGAAAATAAAGAACTTCACACCCCCCAACTTAAAATAATGCATTGTCCCGAATGCATGAACAAGAAAATATAAGAGATGGAAGAAAGGAAAAAAAATAAAAATGAAAAATAAAAATAAAAATAAAAACTCATTACATCTGATACTATAATGGTATTGGATCTTCAAGATCCAATGTCTCATCTTCAGCCACAACGTTGTCAAGATAAGGTTTCAATCGATGACCATTTACTTTAAAAATATTTCCATTCTTAGGATTTTCTACCTCAAATGCACCATGCTCAGAGATGGATTTAATCACAAATGGATCCATCCATTTTGTCCTCAACTTTCCAGGAAAGAAATGTAATCGTGAATTATACAAGAGAACCTTTTGACCAACATGAAAGGATTTTCTAAGAATATATTTATTATGCAAAGTTTTCATCTTATGTTTTGAAATTTTTGCATTTTCAAATGCATCATTTCTCAGCTCCTCTAATTCATCCAATTAAAGCTTTCTATTTTTGCCTACCTCATTTTCATTGTCATTGAATTGCAAGATGACCCAATATACACGGTGCGCAATCTCGACAGGGAGATGACAAGGTTTTCCATAAACTAGCCTATAAGGAGACATTCCTAAAGAGGTCTTATAAGTAGTGCGATATGCCCACAAAGCATCAACTAGTCGTAGGGACCAATCTTTACGATTTGGATTGACTGTTTTCTCTAAAATGTTCTTGATCTCCCTATTTGCCAACTCAGCTTGGCCACTAGTCTGTGGGTGATAGGGGTACTGACCTTGTGAATTACACCATATTTTCTCATCAAAATCCCAACGGGCTTGTTACAAAAATGTTTTCCCCCATCACTAATCGTAGCCCGAGGCCTGCCAAAACGAGAGAAAATATTTTATTTCAAGAATTTGACCACAACTTTATGGTCATTGGTTCGAGATACAATGGCCTCCACCCATTTAGACACATAATCAACAACTACAAGGATGAATTGGTAACCAAATAAACTTGGAAAAGGTCTCATGAAATCAATCCCCCAACAATCAAATATTTCCAAAACAAGGATGGGGTTAAGGGGCATCATGTTACGCCTAGTGAGGCTACCTAGTTGTTGGCATCGGTTACATGCAACACAGAAGGCATGAACATCTTTAAACATGGTGGGCCAATAAAAACCACACTGCAAGATTTTGGCAATGGTTTTCTTGGAAGAGAAATGCCCACCACAGGCTAATGCATGACAAAAATTAATGACACTTGGAATTTCATGATCAGGGATGCACCGCCTAATAATTTGGTCAGGACAATATTTAAATAGGTAGGGGTCATCCCAAAAAAAGGTGCGCACGTTGCGCAAGGATTTTTGTTTTTCAAGTTTAGACCAATAAGAAGGAATCTAACTCGGGGCTAGGTAATTTGCTATGTCAGCATACCATGGAGAACCAATGTAGGAGATAGTACATGCACAAAATAAATTTTCATCAGCAAAGAGTTCATTTATTGGAGATTCATCAATTATGGTCTCATAGCTTGAAAAACGAGACAAATGATCAGCCACTACATTCTATACTCCCTTTTTATCTTGAATTTCAAGGTTAAACTATTGGAGTAGGAGGATCCATTGAATCAAGCGTGGTTTGGCATCTTATTTTGTGAGCAAATATTTCAATGCTGCATGATCAGTGAAAACAATAACAAGATATCCAACAAAATAAGATCTAAACTTGTCTAATGCAAAGACCACAACTAAGAGTTCTTTTTTAGTTGTAGTGTAATTCAATTGAGCATCATTTAAAGTCTTGTTAGCATAATAAATGACATCAGGCTTCTTATCTTTTCTTTGCCCTAAAACAGCTCTTACCGCAAAATCACTAGCATCACACATTAATTCAAATGATAAAGACTAATCAGGAGCTTGCATGATTGGTGCAGTTGTTAATAACCCTTCAAGCTTTTCAAAAGCTTCTTGACATTTTGATGTCCAATCAAATTAGACATCTTGTGACAACAAGTTACACAATGGTTTGGCAATGGTACTAAAAGAATGAATGAATCTTCGATAAAAACCAGCATGTCCTAAAAAGGATCTCACATCTTTCACAGTCTTAGGGGTAGTTAATTTTTGAATGACTTCCACTTTTGACTTATCTACCTCTATCCCTTTTGAAGAGATCATGTGACCTAAAACAATGCCATGTGTCACCATAAAATGACACTTCTCCCAATTGAGTACAAGATTGCTCTCTTCACACCTTTCAAGAACTTTTTCTAGATTCATTAAACACAACTCATAAGAATCCCCATAAACTGAAAAATCATCCATGAAAAATTCTAAAAAATTTTCCACCATGTCACTAAAGATACTCATCATACACCTTTGAAAAGTGGCTGGTGCATTACACAAACCAAATGGCATTCTTCTATAAGCATAAGTACCAAAAGGACAAATGAAAGTGGTTTTTTCTTGGTCTTCTAAAGAAATCTCAATTTGGTTGTAACCTGAGTATCCATCCAGAAAACAATAGAAAGCTCTTCCAGCTACTCTTTCAAGCACTTGGTCTAAAAATGGAAGCGGAAAATGGTCCTTCCTAGTCACATGTTCAATTTACGATAATCAATGCACATACGCCATCCAGTTTGGATTTTAGTTGGTACTAGCTTATTATTTTCATTCTTCACTACCGTAACTCCAGATTTTTTAGGGACAACCATTTTGAGTTTGCAATAGGGTAAATGATACCTGCATCAAGTAGCTTAAGCACTTCACCTCTCACTACTTCATGTTTGGTTTCAATCGTCTTTGCATTTGCCTCACAGATTTAGCCTCTTCTTCAAGATAGATTCTATGTGTACATAAAAGAGGGCTAATTCCTTTCAAGTCAGTAATTTTCCACCCAATTGCTTTCTTGTGTTTTCTCACCACTCTCAAAAGTTTTTGTTCTTGCTCTATGCTAAGTTTTGATGAGATCACAATAGGATATGATTCATCTTCCCCTAGAAATACATACTTAAGATCACTCGGTAAAGGCTTCCTTTCTGGTTTATAAGGTTGGACAAGAGATACCTTAACTTTCACTTAGGGTGAAATCAAAGGCTCAAACGATGGGGTCCATTGACCTATTGACATAATAGGCATTGGATCTAGATAAGTTTCGAGTTCTCTTACTTCCTCATCAACACATTCCAAAGAACAAAATCTTTCATCATGAATTAAAGTTCTCTCCAATAGATCCTTGATCCACTCTCTTTCAAAGTGTTCTTGACAAACTGTTTGGATCAAATCTACCGCTCTAATGTCCTCATGTTCCCCAATTTGTTTGGAGACATTGAATATGTTCATCTCCACAGTCATAGTCCCAAAAGACAATTTCATCACCCCATTCCTATAGTTAATTACGGCATTGGATGTAGCTAGGAAAGGTCTCCCTAAGATGATTGGGATGGGAGCATTAGAACCTTGAATTGATGTAGTGTCTAACACTACAAAATCAATAGGAAAGTAAAATTTATCTACTTGGATCAACACATCCTCAACGATACCCCTAGGAATCTTGATTGACCTATCAGCTAATTGAAGGGTGATTCGAGTAAGCTTGATTTCTCCTAAACCTAATTGTTCGTAAACAGTGTAGGGTATTAAATTCACACTTGCTCCTAAATCCAACAAAGCTTGATCTATCTTATGACTTCCAATAATGCATGAAATGGTAGGACAACCAGGATCTTTGTATTTGGGAGGGGTCTTAAACTAGATGATGGCACTAGCATGTTTAGTCAGAAATGTTCTTTCTTTCACATTCAATCTCCTTTTGACTGTGCATAAATCCTTAAGAAACTTTGCATAAGATGGAACTTATTTAATTGCATCAAGGAGTGGAATATTGACTTTTACTTGTTTGAACAATTCATAGATTTCTGAGTTCATAAGATCATGTTTAGGTTTCCCTAACCTTTGTGGAAATGGTGCTCTAGGAACAAATTCTAAATCACTCACTTTGATTCTAATTTTTCTTGAATCATCTCCTTTCTCACTCATCTCTTTCTCATTTATCTCGCCTTTTTTGTCACTCAAACTCTCATTTGTCACTTGTGTTTTAATTCCCTTTTTACTTTCCCTAGATTTCTCCTCCACAATACCTTTAAGAATCCTAAAACCTAGACCTTTGTCAACAATCTTTCCACTTCTAAGGGTAGTGATGGCTTGGACTTGTTCATGGTTTAAAGGTTCACTGGGTGAGGATTCACTCATATGTACCTGACCTCTAGGATTAGGCATTGGTTGAGCTGGGATTTTTCCCTTCTCGTGAATGCTTAGTGATTGAGTCAACTTAGTTAGTTGACTTCGAATGTCATCTAAGGTCCTATTGGTCTGGTCTTGAAATTTGTAAGCTTGGTTGTTGATTCCTCCTTGCGTTTGCATGAATTATTGAAAAGTATTCTCTAGGGATCTCTTGTGAGGTGGTTGGTATGTGTTATGTGTGGGAGCATAAAGTGGTTGGGATGGAAGTTGAAATGTTTGAGGTACTGAAGAGCCCTCATTTCTCCATAAAAAATTTGGGTGGTTCCTCCATCCAAAATTATAGGTCTCAGAGTAGGGATTGCCTACTTGGTTTGGAAATGGCTTTCTAACAATACTTGAATCAGAAGTTTGGCCATATAGCACTTCCTTAAAGGTTGGAATGGTAGGACACTTAGTTGTCCTATGTCCTTTGCTCTCACAAACAACACAACTTTCCTCTTGTTGTTCACTCATGACATGCACTTTTTTAATCTCAAGAGACTCTACTTTCATAGCCAATGAGGCTAATCTAGCATTGAGGTCATCAGTCTCTTTCAATTGAAACTTCGCACTTGAATGAGAAATGGTGTTTCTAGACTTAATATGAATTGGGAGAGAAGTCTCCCATTGCTTTGTGTTTTCAGCCAATTGATCAAAAAAATCAAAGGCCTCACTTGGTTCTTTGTCATAAAACTCACCATTACACATGGTTGACACTAGCTTTTTAAAATCTATGGTAAGAGAGTCATAGAAGAAACTCACTAACCTCCACATCTCAAAACCATGGTGGGGGCATATATTTAACAAGTCTTTGAACCTTTCCCAAGCTTGGTGAAATGACTTATTTGGACTACAAGAAAAATTCATCATTTGACGTTGTAAGGTTGCTGTCCTATGAGTGGGGAAGTATTTTTTTCAAAAATTCAGCTTGCATTTCTCTCCATGTACCTATAGACCTAGAACGCAGGGAGTTTAGCCAAAGCTTGGCTTTATCCTTTAGAGAGAATGGGAACAATTTAAGCCAAATAGTTTCTTCAGTGCATGTTCTATCAATAAAAGTATTACATACCTCTTCAAAGTCCTTAATGTGTATATATAGATTTTTAGAATCCATACCATGATATGTGGGAAGAAGTTGGATCATGCCCGACTTCAAATTGAAAGCTTGTTGGTTTAGAGGCAAGATAATACACGAAGGTGTACTTTGTCTAGCTGGGTGAAGATATTCTCTAAGAGTTCAAAAATTAGGTTGATCATTGAATTGTGGAGGTCCATTACCTTGAACACTCCCTTCACCCTCAACATCTTCAACATTAGCCATGATGAAAAAAAAATAATAATAATATAACAATTATATGAATATGAAAAGAAAGGAAAAAGAAAAAGAAGATTGCAAATAAAAGTAAATGAAATGTAAAAGATAAAGTAATAGCTCAAAAATAAAAATACAACAAATTAGAAAATTCACACTCCAACTAATAAGCAATATTAACAATAATAAACATTAAAAGATAATTATAACAAGCATGAATAAAGAGGCGGTAATACCAACCAAGTACTTCAAAAAAAAAATTAAAAAAAAACAAAACAAAACAACAACAATACAACAAGATAAAATAAAATAAACAAGAAGCGGTAAAACCAGCCTTATAATATAAACAATAAATATTATAAATTAATTAGAATAAACATCAAAAGAAAAATGGTTGAACCAACCAAAAGCTAACAATTAGTAGTCCATTCCAATTTTTTGAGGCAGTAAAACCAGCCATTTGATTTTTTTTCAATTTTTTTTAGGTGGTAAAACCAGCCAATTGATTTTTTTTATATGATTTTTTTTTGGTTTTCCAATAATCAAATCTAAATTTGTTACCTTTGCTTACTAGCTCCCCAGCAACGGCGCCAAAATTGTTTGATCGCTTTTTATGATCGACTTGTTTTCACTCGCAAGTGCACGAATGTGCAATGTAGCAATTAACTCGGTAAGATCGAGGTCATATCCACAGAGAACTAGATCTAAAAAATAATTTAGGTAACAAAAAAAAACTCAAGAGAAATTAAATTAATAATAACTTGGTTGAAAATAATTGATGGATTTGTTTTCAAAGATGAAAACGTGTAAATAGATTTTAAATGATAAGAAAAAAGTAAGTCTTGGTCCAAATCAATTTTAATGGTGATGTATTGCTGATTTCTTCAACATATATAAGATAACTCAACCTAATATCAACGATGGTGATATTAGATCAGAAGATATT
>NW_011500935.1:8451-14709 GCF_000495115.2 Populus euphratica | reverse complement strand
TGGTGCACGTTTTTCTTCCTCATTTATGAGCTGTCTCTTTCTTCTTTTTGACCCAAAATAATGTAACAATGTCCCCTCCAGCTTTCCATCCATGTGGTTTCCTTCTTGAATCAATGGATTACCCAAAATAAATCAATTGTTATTTGTTGTGTGGGCATGTAAGATCATGGATTGTGCTTGGGCTGATTTGAAGGTTGATTTGGGGCTGAATTTAAGCATCAAATAAGGATACAAATGTACCTATTATTTGGGCTAAGATTGACATTGAAACCTTGAGTGTTTAATGGTTGAAGTTTGCACACAACATAAGGCAAGTTTGGGCTTGAAATAAATCATATGATATTCTTTTCTAGAATTGTAATAGAATTGATTTTTGGGGCAAATTTGAAGCACTTATTTGAACCAAGATTTGCTTTAATCTTCAACTAAATGTCTCTTCAATTCTTTGTTCTAAATTCCTACGTTGAATTTTTCTGAATTAATTCATTTAAGCTCCAAAAACCTATCGAAACATTAAAAGAAACTTCATTACTAAAATCACATCAATTATTATAAAAACAACCAAATAAAAACAATAAATACATATGTAAAATAAGAGACTTAATGACAATTTTGATGCACAATCAATGTGCAAGAAGAGGGGCCTAACACAATGAGTTCACGTGAGCTTGAGCTTGAGAATGATGTTAAGAGTCTAATATGTCTGCTTTAATGGTAGAGAAAGTTTTAGGGAACTCTTAAGTGAAATCACCTATAAAGATAAGTATGGTCTTAAAAAAGTCTCTTGATATTAGTCCTCTTAAATTACCTAATTCCTTACTCAACATGCTTGGTGTCCATCACATCATAAGTTTGGAGCAACATGTTGAGCTTCTTAACCCCTTACCTTATGCACAAGATGAGGAAGATGAAAATAATACTAGTTCACTTGATTGTGTCCATACCATATTTACATAGGTTTCAAACAATGTTTGTCTCATTCCACACCCTCAATCATTTAGTGTTCATAGTTACAAACCTGAGAAGCCTATATAACACCTTCCATATCTTCTCATGATAGAATGTCTAAGTTAGCTAAGTCATGACCATATAGAGTTCATAATTTGCATATTGAGATCATGAATAGTTTTTCCATTTAAAATCACAATACAAAAATAAAGCTATTTTTTTATTTTAAATGTGGAGATTAATCAAGAACAAATTACACTAATAAAATTGTAAGCATGTAATACTTGATTCTTAAGTGTAAATGATTAATCAAAAATAATGTCACAAGCAAGAACTCATAATTATCATATAGAATAAGATGTTAGCTATCATTGATGAAAAGGGCTGAACAAAAATTAACAACTAAAAATGCTAGGTGAGATTTTTTTTATGATTTTTTTTGCACAAAAATAATATAAATGATAACTTTAAATGAAAATTATAAAACTAGAGAAGGTAAAATTCAATAAATCAAAAGCTAGACTAATTCACTAACTATATTTGATAGAGAGAGTTAAAACTTGATGCCATTGACGTGGAAGACTAGATGATGTGGTGGAGTATGTTGGCATGGCAATAAAAGATTGTATGGCAGCTAACATGGTAGGATAAGCTTAAGTGGCTGATGATGCAGATGCTGCTTCAGAGTGATGACATGGCAAGGTGAATTATTTTGTGTGGAAAGCTTTTGTTTCCTTCTTCCTTGTCTTCTGTAATTTGTTGCCACTGTTGAAAATGACACAAGAGAAGTGGATCTGTGATTCTGCTTGGGATCTGCAGTGCGAGGAAAGGGTCATTGTGCCTGTGATGTAGTTGCTAGATCGTGGGCTTGTTGATGCGTGGATTCGTTGCTACTGCTGAGGGCGATGATACTGTGGACGGTGGTAGATGATGATTTGTTGCACTGATTGCTTTTGCTATAGTGAACCATGAATCGATGTTGGTTGTGATGGGTTTTGTGAGTAGCTATGTCTGGTGGTTTATGATGCTGATTTGGTTGTTGAAGTCGAAGGTTTGCTGTGAAGGCACTGCTAAAGATGATTTGGTGTGATCTATCGGTGGTGTGGGGAGTGGCCCTCTGTAAGAGAATCTGTTGTCGTGGGTCTTGTTATGACCAACATTGATGCAGAATATTGGATTGGCATTAATGCACGCTGTAAACGACTCTAGATTTGTTGACTTTGCGAAGGCTGTTTGTTGGTGGAGCAGATGAACAATGTTTTTTTTTTAAGAGGGACCTAACACAATAACTACATGTGAGCTTGAGAATGAGACTAAAAAAGAGTCTGATATGTCTGTTTTAATGGTAGAGGAAGTTTTAGAGAACTCTTCAATGAAATCACCTATAGAGATAAGCATAGTATTAGAAAAGTCTCATGGTATTAGTCCTCATAAATTACCTAATTCTTCCCCTCACATGCTTGTTATCCATCACATCATAAGTTTAGAGCAATATGTTAAGCTTTTTGACCCTTTACCTCATACACGTGATAAGAAAGATGAAGATGATCCTAGTCTACTTGATTGTGTCCATGCCATATCTACACAGGTTTCAAACAATGTTTGCCTTATTCCACACCCTCAATCATTTAGTATTCATAGTTATAAACTTGAGAAGCCTACAAAACACCTTTCCATATCTCCTCATGATAGGATGTCTAAGTTAGCTGAGTTGTTACCATGTAGAGTTCATAATTTGCATATTGAGATCATGAAACAAATTCAAGCAAGTAATGAATAATACAAATTTCGAGTTGATTTATTTAAGTATCATGATGTACTTAATGTTGAAGATTATTTCATGATACAGATTAGACCTGAACGGTGTTCTTTGGAAACCAATTATAAATTGCAAGTAGTGCTAGACCATTCAAAGTGTTGCAAATGATTAAATCAAATAATTATGTCATTAAATTATCATTAAACTTTGATATTAGCTCTACTTTTAACATGAGAGACCTCAGTATTTATAGAATACAGCCTATCCTTGATGCTTCTTTTGATACCCTTACCTCACAATCCATATTTTTTGCTCAAACGGAACATATTAATGCTACTTTGAATGCACAAGTTGTTTTTACTAGCGATGGTGAGCTTTAACAAATCCTAATATATGGGCTAGACGACCAGATTCAGACTATACTTGGATTATTAGAGGGATATCACAATAGTTTGATCACATCACAATAACTTGATCCTTATCTTTGAGAGCGTTATCAGAGTTGCTTTGACCTATACCTGACGGGTTTAAGTGAATTGATCACATCACAATAACTTGATCCTTATCTTTGAGAGCGTTATCAGAGTTGCTTTGACCTATACTTGACGGGTTTAAGTGAATAGCATTTTGCACTTGAAATATCAATAACTCTTTAACTAAAGTATTTTTATGATAACTAGTCTAATGCTATAAGATACCTTTAATTTATGGTAAATGTTTATCTTAAATGCAGCCCTATCACATAAATCAAAGGATAGATTAATGAGTTTAACTACTAAAATTGAGAAAACAAAGAGAGGGTAAAGCTTAGAAAAGAGATGCAGTTCAGTCCAAATTGGAATACTGTTCTGTAATTGGGTCATATTTAGAGATGTAGAACTTGGATTTGGGTCTGCTCTATATGGATGGAAAGCTAAGACATAGGCCTACATTCATGGAAATACAAGACTTAATTTTGTTATTTGGAAGTCCAAATTTTAGCAACAACGGAGAAGTCCAAATTTGTTCTGCAGCCAAGAGATTGTTCAGTATTCAGCTCATATCTTAAGTTCTAGAAGTCCAAATGACCTCAATTTTTTTTCTTCTAGAAAGCTAAGACTATTTCTTAGAACTTTCATGAATCAAGTCCGTTCAAATTCTGATGTTAGCAATGATATTTTGTTTAGACAAAAAGATAAGGATTGCCAACAAGTCGTGGCCACTCACTCAACAATTAGTTAACAAATCAATAGTTTTCAATTTTGGCTTATAAAAGGAGGCATTTTCCATGCATTTAGGCATCTTGGTTTTCAAATCAAGATCATATTCTTGCTCTCTCTTTATTGTAATGTGTAAGTTTTGTTTATATTAATCTCTTGTTTATGCTTTTCATTTTCTTTCCTTTACTTAGTTAACTTTTATCTTATTTATGTTGTTATCTTATTTATTTATGTTTCTCTTTTTTATTATGTTTAGTTAAGCTTATTATATCAAGGTGAAAATGTTACACTATTGGTGTAAGAATAAGTATAGTATAAACTTAATATGGATCTTAATGCTTGATACTAACATGTTTTGCATTTGTTATCTTGTTTACTTTTAATACTTTGCTTGTTAAATGTTTAATCTAGATTTATATTGTATAATACTTTGTATAGAAAATACTTGACACTTTCATAGCCTAACCGTATGGTATAACCAAAACTTGTGCTATGAAAGGAACTTGATTTGTTATTAACATAAGTTATAATCATGAATACTTGACAACATTTATAAGTATTAACATTATTAGAATAAGATAAGTAATGTAATCATGTTAATAATTTATAATCCTATTATAACCTCTTTTATGTATGGTTTCCAGTAGAATAATAAAAAGAGTTTATATTATATTTGATTGAAATACCATTAGTAGTTCTCTAACCTTGATATTTTTTTATCATTATTTAATTCTCACGTTAATCTTACAATCTCAAAGTTCTCTTTTAACTTCTTCTTCTTCTTCTTCTTATTCTTATTATTATTATTGTTATTCTTATTCTTATTATTAGTACTACTACTACTACTATTGTTGTTGTTGTTATTGTTATTTATAATTTATATAGTTAACCTCTTTGTGGTTCAACCCTAGTCTTGCCAGATTATTTATTACTTTGACACTCCTACACTTAGGAGAAGACATCAATCTTTTGGTTGTGTAAAGTTTTTGGCATTGTTGCTGGGGAGGTAAATTCTTGTATAAATTATAATTTTTATTTTATTTTATTTTTTCAGTTTTCTTGTATCTAACTTTGTTTCTTTTGTTTTGTTTCTTTTTGTTTTGTTTTCTTTGTTCTTTTATTATCTTCCTACACATTCATGAGAGTTTGGTCACATATATTAAGTGGTAGACTTTGTAGGGTATCTTCATTATTTTTCAGAAAATATGGTCAAAGAAGATAAAAACAAATGTCAAGGTTAGAGGATACACTACTAGTATATAACACAAATCTAGATTAACCATTTAACAAGCAAGTTATTAAGAATTAATAAGATAAAAATGATAAGACATGTTAATAACAAGTTGTTTAGGATATAATCATTGAAGTCCATATTGAGTTTATATTATACTTATCCTAACACCATTAGTGAAACCTTTTCACCTTGACATAATTAACTTAGCTAGACATTATGAGGAAGAAAAATTTAAATAAAAAATATAAGAACGTAAATATGATATAAATTAACTAAGTATAGTAAAGGAAATCAAAAGCATGAACAAGATATTAATGAAAACAAAACTTAAGCATTACAAAAATATAAAGAGAGAGAGCAAGAATATGATCTTGATATGAAAAACAAGATGCCTAAATGAATGGCAAATGCTTTTTTTTATAGGATAAAATTCAGAACTATTCATTGGGTAATTGATAATTGATAATTGATGTAGTGACCAACTATTAATTAGTGGACTTGGTGGACAGTAGCACTCAAGCATTTTGGATGGATGAATTAACATTGATGCAATTAGAATTTGGCAAAGTGTTCTTCATAAAAGTTGATGAAAATTGTCTTTTCCTTCAACCCTTCAAATGTCAAAGCATTTGGAGCACTACAGCTCGAGATATGTCTAAAATACTTAGTAGTGTTGTTGGTGGACGTAATGGATAACTCTCAAGCTCTTTTCTGGATGAAATTTATTTCTACCATCAGAATTTGAGCAGGCCGTCTTCATAAAAGTTGTTTAAAATTATCTTTTCCTTCCACCCGCCAAATATCACGTCATTTGGCCTTCTAGAACTCCAGTTATGGGTAAACATCTGAGCAGTGTTTGAGCTGGATTGCACGACAGATTCTGACTTCTCTTTTATAGCTAAACTTTGAATTTGAATATAACAAATTTGGTCTTTCCATAACCATAAAAGTTATAGGCCTATTTCTTATCTTTCTAGCCATATAAATCAATCTAAAATCCAAGATCTATAGCTCTAGATATATTCCTAATGACTAAACAGTGTTCGAATTTCAATTGAATCGGCATTTCTTTTCTAAGCTTAACCTTTTCTTTGTCCTTTCACTTCCAATAGTTAATC
>NW_011500935.1:5397-8416 GCF_000495115.2 Populus euphratica | reverse complement strand
TTTAAAATGAACATTACATTTATCAAAAATTAAATGTATCTTATATTATCAAACTTATTATTATAAAACATGTTTTAGTTAAGGAGTTATTGATACTTCAAGTGCAAAATGATGATATAAAACCATGATAAAAATGCACTTTTAAGTACTAATCATAAGGTTATTGAAAAACCCCTTTTGAACCTTGTAAGAAATATGGTGAGTTAATCTCTGATGGTAAGAAAGTGGTTGAATCTGAACATTGCAAGGAAAAGACTGATTTCCCGTTAGAACTTCCATTTCCTCATGTCATGACCAAACAAAGAAAAGTCAATCACAACTCTGAAATCTTTAAAACTTTCAAACATGTAAGGATCAATATACCTGTGCTAGACACTATTAAACAAGTTCCTTCATATGCTAAATTTTAAAAAGATCTATGCATTGTGAAGAGAAACCTGAATGTGAAAAAGAAAGCCTTTTTAGCCAAGCAAGTAAGCATCATTCTTTAGAACAATAATGCTTTGAAATATAAAAACCCTAATTATCCTACAATTTCTTACTTTATTAGAAAACATAAATTTGAAAGAGTCTTACTTGATCTTGGAGCTTGTGTGAATTTACTTTCATATTCAGTCTTTTAGAGTTTCAATCTAGGTAAGTTAAAACCAACTTTTGTAACTCTCTTACTTGATGATACATCTATAAAAGTACCTAGAGAAATAGTTGAAGATATGTTAGTATAAGTTAATAAATTCATTTATCTTGTAGATTTTATTGTCTTAAACACACAACCTATTAAAGCATGTAATTCATTTCCTGTTATTTTAGAACGTCCATTTCTTGCAACTTTTAATGCATTGATTAGTTATAGAAATGGACTAATGAAGCTATCATTTGAAAACATGACATTGGGATGAATATTTTTAACATTTGCAAGCAACCTGGAGATAATAATGATTTACAAGAAGTGGACTTTACTGAAAAATTAGTTCATGATCAATTTCAAACCACTTCCAGTAAAACTAAGATTAATAAATCTAATGATTTGTAAAATGGTTTATTTTCAGAAAGAATCAAAGGTAAGTAATAAAATTTCAAACCACTTCCAGTAAAACTAAGATTAATAAATCTAATGATTTGTAAAATGGTTTATTTTCAGAAAGAATCAAAGGTAAGTAATAAGAGACCATAAATTGAGGAATTGCCATCACGATCAATTAAATTCATACCTTTAAGTGTTCAACAACCCAAACCTGATTTGAAACCGTTACCATTCAATCTCATACTCCTTTTTAGAAGAAAGTGAAACTTTGCTGGTAATAATCTTTTCCACACTTAATGCACATCAAGAAGGTAAGTTATTACAAATTCTGAAAATGCACAAAAATGCATTATGATGGACCATAGTTGGCATAAGAGGAATTAGTCCTTTGATTTGCACACACAGGATTTATTTGGAGGAAAATATTAAACCTTTTAAAGAAATGCTATGAAGGCTTAATCTTAATATAAAAAAAGTAGTGAAAAATAAAGTTTTTAAGCTTCTAGATAATGAAATCATTTATCCTATTTCTGACAGCAAATGGGTAAGCCCTACCCAAGTTGTACCTAAAAAGTCTGGAGTCACAGTGATAACAAATGAGAAAAATGAGTTAATTTAAACTAGAACTGTTACTGGTTGGTGTATGTGCATTGATTATAGAAAACTTAATTCAATGACTAGAAAAACTTATGTTTCTTTACCTTTTAGGATCAAATCCTAGAAAAAGTTGCAAGTCATGAATTTTATTATTTTCTAAATGGCTATTCAAGATATATAGAAAACTTAATTCAATGACTAGAAAAACTTATGTTTCTTTACCTTTTATAATCAAATCCTAGAAAAAGTTGCAAGTCATGAATTTTATTATTTTCTAAATGGCTATTCAAGATATAACCACATTGAAATTGCATTGGAAGATCAAGATAAGACTACTTTCATATATCCATTTGATACTTTTACATATCGAATGATGCCTTTTGAATTATGTAATGCACCGGTCACATTTTAAAGATGCATGCTTAGCATACTTAGTGATATGGTTGAACGTTTTCTTGAAATTTTTATGGATGATTTTTTTTTTATTTTTGGTGATTCATTTGATGATTATTTGATTTAACTTAGAAAAGGTTTTGTGCATGTGTAAAGAGAAGAATCTTGTACTGAATTGGAAAAAATATCACTTTATGGTAACAAATGACATTGTACTTGGTCACATTGTTTCATCGAAAGGATTTGAAGTTGACAAATCTAAAATCGAGTTAATTGCTAACTTGCCAATACCAAAATCTATTAACGATGTTAGATCTTTTTAAGATATGCTGGTTTTTATAGAAGGTTCATCAAAGATTTTAGTGTAATATCTAAGCCTTTAAGTAACCTTCTAACAAAGGATAATAGTTTTGAATGGACTGAACATTGTGAAGATGCCTTTGTTAAACTTAAAAACTTGCTTAACTTAAACGCTTGCTTCCTCCTGCGCCTGCCATTCAATCTCATGATTGGTCATTACCTTTTAAATTCAATCTCATGATTGATCATTACCTTTTAAAATAATATTTGACGCTAGTAATTATGTCATGGGTGCTATTTTGGGACAAAGAAGAGATAAAAAACCTTATGTAATTTACTATGCTAGTAAAACTTTAAATAGTATTCAAATGAACTACACCACCACTGAAAAAGAATTACTTGCAGTAGTATTTGCATGTGAAAAATTCAGGTTATCATATTGTCTTAGTTGTTTTTAGTGATCAGATGGAGTGGTCCTTTTATTGTGAAACATGTGTATCCATATGGGGCCTATGACATCGAGAATCCAAAGAATGGCAATTTTTTCAAGGTAAATGGACATCGTCTGAAAGTTTACTTTGATAATTTTTCAGTTGAAAATGACTCTAAAATATTATCGCAGATCATTTATTAAGATTGATAACAAATTTAAAATCTGACATCACACCAATCGATGACTACTTTCCCGATGAATCTTTACTTTCT
>NW_011500935.1:2593-5006 GCF_000495115.2 Populus euphratica | reverse complement strand
CAAAACGTCACATGATGCCTTTAAACCCTATTATTGTCATTGAGATCTTTGACTGTTGGGGTATAGATTTCATGGGCCCATTCCCTCCATCATTTGGTTTCTTATACATATTAGTCGCAATAGATTATATTTCAAATAGGATAAAGGCAATTTTAAGTAAAAACAATGATCACAAAACAGTGATAAAGTTTTTGAAAGAAAATATTTTGAGTCGATTTGGAGTCCCTCGAGCCATAATAAGTGATGGTGGAACACATTTCTACAACAAGTCATTTGAGTTTTTAATGAAGAAATATAGAATCACACACAAAGTGGCCCCCCGTATCACCCTTAGACAAGCGGACAAGTAAAGCTTATTAATAAGGAGATTAAATAGATCTTGAAGAAAACAATGAACCCTAATAGGAAAGACTGGTTTTTAAGACTTAATTATACACTTTGGGCTTATCAAACTGCTTATAAAACATCATTAGGTATGTTACCTTATAGACTAGTCTATGAAAAACCTTATCACTTGCATGTGAAACTTGAACATAAAGCTTATTGGGATATTAAAGCTTTCAATTTAAACCTTGATAATGCTAATCAGCTGTGAAAATTACAAATAAATGAGCTTGAAGAAATAAGAAATGATGTATATGAAAATTAAAGAAGCAAGAATTAAAGAGTTTCATGACAAGAAAATACTGAGAAAAACATTTAATCTTGATAAAAAAGTCTTGCTTTATAATTCTTGACTCCATTTATTTTCTAGAAAATTAAGATCAAGATGGAGTGGTCTTTATTGTGAAGCATGTGTATCTATATAGGGCATGTGAAATCGAGAATCCAAAGAATGACAATGTTTTCAAGGTAAATGGACATCATTTGAAAGTTTAATTCGATAATTTTTTAGTTAAAAATAACTATATTGAATTGAGTCATCCTGTATATAAGGATTGATTTTTCTTTTTCTAACATTGTTTTATGTTTTGTTTTGGGTAACTTTTGTTTTGTTAGTCTCTTTTATCCCAATCAAATAGCGGATAATAATACTTCCATGATAAAAATGCACTTTTAAGTACTAATCATAACTTAAGTTGATTCTTTCAGTTTCCCATAATAACTTATATTTATGTATATATTTGTGCAATTCTTTGCTATTTCTCACTTCTTTGAATCTCTTCTCCAATTTTCATTTGAAAATGGACACCACTCTTGAAAAATTTAAAAAGTATTTTCCCGCTCTCCCCAAGAATACGATTACAAAAATTTATCGTGCCAGATGTGCAAGATTGAGGTTATTAATGAATCATGAAATTCCTAAAGATGTTCATTGGCTGATTAAAGCAAAGGTCTGATTATCAAGTTAGTCTTCCAATTCTTTCATTTCGCATATGCCTGAAGTAGGTAAAAGCACTTTTGCAAAAAAACATCATGTAAAACAACTGAAAGTCTGTCACATATATGCCAGATAGATTTGTAATGCAAAATATCATTATTTAGGAATGGTATCTGTAAACCATGAAGATAAAATACAGTTCGTTAAGGATGACCTAAGTAAGAGGTCTTTAGATAATTTTCTATTGACTCTTGAGACACATTTTAGTGGAGATGTGCATCGTGTAATTCATAATTTATGGCCATAATTCCATAAAGAACATGATCAACTTAGTCTTGAGAATCTAACTATAAAAGAACATGCATGCCAATTTTTAAGAAAACTGGATGAGAAGCATATCGGATGAGAATCATATCCCCGACCCATAAAGGGCATTTAAGTCATTTTTTAACGTAAAACCAAGGGAAGGTGTGAGATATAATTACAACTACCTACACATACATATGTTTTTTAAAAAAATATATATATAAATAAATAAATAAAGAGAGAGAGAGAGAGAGAGATTTCAGCTAGCCTACATATAGGTGTTATGATTGCATTTTCAAGTTCTCAGGTCTCCATAATGTTTGATCAAATAAATGCAATGTTTTAACATGCTGATGCCTTTATTACCTTAGTAGGTGATGTGGACATATTGGAAGAGATCTTCCTCTTGGGACCAACTGCACATTCACCATAAACCCACAGAGCTGTTAAATGTTTATAGTTTTTATGATAAGTTGTTGTTTTTTCTTGATCATGTTGTGAAATAGGAATTTCTAACATCTATATATATATATATATATATATATATATATATATATATATATTATTTCATAAATCATTTGCAAAACTGTTGTTAATAAGATGGCAGAGTAAATGAGCTTTTTTGTTAAAGTGACTATTGAGACACATCTTAATAAACATTTTTTACAAGGTCTATCACAATACTTATGAAATATTCAGGTTTACAAACTCTCGCATTATTATAACTTAATTCTACTCATATACTCATTTAACATGTATTCTTAAACCTTAATTTTCACACACACA
>NW_011500935.1:0-2431 GCF_000495115.2 Populus euphratica | reverse complement strand
TTGGTTTTGTAGCCTCCCTAACCTAAGCAATTAAGCCCGAAGGGGTGTTTTAACACCTAATACCCTAAAGTCAACTGACTTGGGAGCTATTGGCCTGACACTTGTTACATGAATTGAGGAGGAGAAACATTTAAAGGAATCAAATATTATACTATCTACATATCAATATCTGCAACTCGAGTTATTAAGCTCAAAGGGGTATCTCAACACCTAATGCCCTAAGACCAACTGGTCTGGGAGTCAGGGGAGTCATTAACCGAAAGCTCGTTACATGGGTTAAAAATATATTATGTTATATATATATATATATATATATATATATTGAAAAAAGATAATAATCTCAACTCAAGGAAGTAAACCTAAAACATTATAACAAAAATATATTATGTTTTCATCCAAGTAAAGCCCCATAACTATATGTTGATATATTGAGCATAAAAGAAAGGTTTATTATTATTATTTTGGTAAAGAGGTATTAAGTAAATATATAAATTTAATAGGAGTTTATTTATCTAGATAGATTAATGAAAATTCAATGATGAATGCCTTGCTTTTGAAACTTGTAAATTGGTTTTCTATTTTAACATATTAATTATTAGAGACTAGGAATAAGCTGGTTGGTGGGTATGTTTACTACTTAAAAGTTTATTTTTATCAAGATTTTATATCAACATTTTGCACTTGAAATATCAATAACTCCTTAACTAAAATATGTTTTATAATAACATATCTAATAATATAAGATACCTTTAATTTGTGGTAAATGTTCATTTTAAATGCAAGCCTATCACATAAATGAAAGGATTGATTGATGAGTTTAACTATTGAAATTGAGAAGACAAAGAGAGGGTGAAGCTTAAAAAAAAATATTGGTTCAATTCAAATTGAAACATTGTTCAGTCATTAGGTCATATCTAGAGTTGTAGAACTTGAATTTGGGACTGCTTTATATGGATTGAAAGATAAGATATAGACCTAAAACTTTAATGATTATCCAAAACTCAATTCTTCCATTTGATAGTTCAAATTTTAGCATCAAAAGAGAAGTCTGAATCTATCCTACAGCCCAGACATTGTTTAGTTTGTAGCCCATATGAGATATATAGCTCTATATATGACCCAATTACCAAATAGTGTTCTGGTTTGGATTGCACCGACATCTCTTTTCTAAGTTTGGCCATCTCTTTATCCTTGCAATTTAAGTTCTTCAAGTCATCAATCAATCCTTTCAGTTATGTGATAGGCCTGCATTAAAAATAGACATTTACCACAAATTAAAGGTATCTTATATTATTAGATATATTATTATAAAACATGCTTTGGTTAAGGAGTTATTGATACTTCAAGTGCAAAATGATGATATAAAACCATGATAAAAATGCACTTTTAAGTACTAATCATAACTTAAGTTGATTCTTTCAGTTTCCCATAATAACTTATATTTATGTATATATTTGTGCAATTCTTTGCTATTTCTCACTTCTTTGAATCTCTTCTCCAATTTTCATTTGAAAATGGACACCACTCTTGAAAAATTTAAAAAGTATTTTCCCGCTCTCCCCAAGAATACGATTACAAAAATTTATCGTGCCAGATGTGCAAGATTGAGGTTATTAATGAATCATGAAATTCCTAAAGATGTTCATTGGCTGATTAAAGCAAAGGTCTGATTATCAAGTTAGTCTTCCAATTCTTTCATTTCGCATATGCCTGAAGTAGGTAAAAGCACTTTTGCAAAAAAACATCATGTAAAACAACTGAAAGTCTGTCACATATATGCCAGATAGATTTGTAATGCAAAATATCATTATTTAGGAATGGTATCTGTAAACCATGAAGATAAAATACAGTTCGTTAAGGATGACCTAAGTAAGAGGTCTTTAGATAATTTTCTATTGACTCTTGAGACACATTTTAGTGGAGATGTGCATCGTGTAATTCATAATTTATGGCCATAATTCCATAAAGAACATGATCAACTTAGTCTTGAGAATCTAACTATAAAAGAACATGCATGCCAATTTTTAAGAAAACTGGATGAGAAGCATATCCCCGACCCATAAAGGGCATTTAAGTCATTTTTTAACGTAAAACCAAGGGAAGGTGTGAGATATAATTACAACTACCTACACATACATATGTTTTTTAAAAAAATATATATATAAATAAATAAATAAAGAGAGAGAGAGAGAGAGAGATTTCAGCTAGCCTACATATAGGTGTTATGATTGCATTTTCAAGTTCTCAGGTCTCCATAATGTTTGATCAAATAAATGCAATGTTTTAACATGCTGATGCCTTTATTACCTTAGTAGGTGATGTGGACATATTGGAAGAGATCTTCCTCTTGGGACCAACTGCACATTCACCATAAACCCACAGAGCTGTTAAATGTTTATAGTTTTTATGATAAGTTGTTGTTTTTTCTTGA
>NW_011500932.1:49210-74053 GCF_000495115.2 Populus euphratica | reverse complement strand
AAAATGTCATTGATAACATCAGAATTTGAACCAACCTTACCATGAAAGTTTTAGAAATTGTCTCAACTTTCTAGGAAAAAAAAATTGAGGTTATTTGGATTTCTAGAACTCAAGATATGAGCTGAATACTAAATAGTGTCTAAGTTGCATGACAGATTCAGACTT
Source organism: Populus euphratica (assembly GCF_000495115.2). Lineage (NCBI taxonomy): Eukaryota > Viridiplantae > Streptophyta > Magnoliopsida > Malpighiales > Salicaceae > Populus > Populus euphratica. Next base: position 73,888 of record NW_011500932.1, on the reverse strand, counting down.
CTATGTTGTTGCTAAGATTTGAACTTCCAAACAATAGAATTGAGTCTTGTCTTTCCATGAAAGTTTTAGGCCTATATCTTAACTTTCCATCCATATAAAGCAAACCTAAATTCAAGTTCTACAGCTCTAGTTATGATCCAATTACTGAATAGTCTTCCAATTTAAACTATATCAGCATCTCTTTTATAAGCTTTACCCTCTTTTTATCATTTCAATTTCAGTACTTCAACTTATCGATCAATTTTTTTATTTATATGATAGGTTTGCATTTAGGGTGAACATTTACCATAAATTAAAGATTTCTTATGGTATCAGAGTTGTTATTATAAAATATATTTTAGTTAAGGAGTTATTGATACTTCAAGTAGAAAATGATAATATAAAATCTTGATTAAAATATATTTTTAAGTACTAATTAGTATTCAGATTAAAAAAATAATGATTTGTAAAAAAATTGCTTACATTATAAAAAGATGAATAAAAGCAATGTAAAAATTGAATGGAATGTAATAAAATAATATATAAAATATATTCTTAATTAATTTTGATAAATTTAATAAATTAATATTAAAAATCATGAAAACATACAAATATAGTTAAATTTCAAGAAATGTATCTCATGTCGTGGTTATAGATATGCCATAGATTTAATTTTTATTTTATGATCATATCGACGTTATATATTTCCTAAAAAAATACATAAAATATTTTGCACCACAAAAATAAACGTCGACAGAGTCTATAATGGTTTTTGTTTTTAACACCGGTACATGCGGTGCCCATTTGGACTTGACAACTGAAAGATGCATCTGACCTGCCGCTACCGTATGGAAGAAAACAACCTTTTCCTCTCCGCGTGTTTGACTTTACGAATCGTATGGACAAAAATGATTGAATCGTATGGACGAAAATATATTTTCTTAAATAAGACAATTTAATAAAAGTCAAGCTTTTTCAAATATCACAGTCGAAAGCGTGACTTTTTCAAAATACATTCAATAGAGAAAAAAGAAAAGGGCAAAAAAGAAGAAGAGAGAGTATATATTGTACAAATAAATCTCAAATTAAACATAATTTAGTTAGAAGATATTTCTTATTGTTTAATAAAAATGAACAATAAAACTGACTAAGTGAAAAATAATATTGATGCGTCGCTATTTGCAATTATGTCATTGTGATATATTCACATACGGTTTTTAAAATGATTTTTAAATTAATATTTTATTAAAAAAAGGAAAAAAGAAAGAAATAAAGTATATATTGTACCAATAAATCTCAAAATAAACACATATGGTCAATTTAACTTGATATTAACTATAAATTAAAAGAGAAGGGGATTTTATTGTATTCCTCCTTACAAAGTACTATTTATTAAAATAATATTTTATTTTTTTATTTTATTTTGTATTTTTTCTTTATTTTTTTCAATTAATATTTTTTTATTTTATTTTTTAATATTTTATTTTTTTCTATTTAATTATCACACTTTCATAAGACGGATTTTAAGTTTGACAGGTTAATCAAATTTAGCGGGTTAACCTAGTTGACTCAGATTTTTTTAATTATTTTTTTCTTTCAGTTTCATCTTTTAATATTGATTTAATTGAGAATTAAACTCCATGATTTGTTTTGTTTATTTTTTATTAGATTATCCTGATTTCTTGACACGAGAATAATATTTAACGGATTAATCCAAGTTAACTCGGGTTGTTTTTTATATATTTTATTTAATTAATTTTATTTTAATTTTATCATTTAACATTGAATCGGTTGGAAATTGAGTTTTATAATTTATTTTGATTTGTTTTCTATGAGAATATCTTGATCTTAAGATCTAGGTCATAAGTTTTAGCATTTTAACCCTGGTTAAATTAAGTTTTTATTTTTTTCTAAGAGGTTATATTGGTCTTAATACTTGGATCACGAGTCCTTCAACATTAGACTTGTTTTCTATTGGGTTGTTCCTAGCTCATGACCCAGGTTGTGGATGAACCTAATTGACTCATTGTTTTTTTTTTTTGTAAATTGACTTTTTCCCTCCAATTTCATTAATTAATATTGTGTTTAATTGAAAATTAGATTTTATGATTTTATTTTTTTAATTTTTTATTAGGTTATCCTGGTTTCATAACTTAGTAATAATGCTTAACATATAACTCGAGTTAACTTGGCTTAGTTTTCATATAATTTTTTTAATTAATATTTTTATCAATTTTATAATTCAACGTTAGATTTGATAGGAATAATTGAGAATCAAGTTTTATAATTTATTTTGACTTTTTTTCTATGAAGTTATTTTAGTCTCAAGACTAAAATCGTAGATTTGACAAGTAAGCTGAGTTAAATCGGGTTATTTTTTTTTTCTATAAGGTTATTTTAGTTTGATGACCCGAATCATGGATTCGATGAATTGACTCGAGTTGTTTTGTTTATATTATTTTTTAATTGATTTTTTTAATCTTATCCTTTAATATTGAGTTAGTTAGGGATTAAAATTTATAATTTGTTTCGATTCGCTTTTCTTGGGATTATCTCGGTCTTATAACCTAAGTTACAAGTTTGACATGTTAGCTCATGTTGTTTTTTTAAATAATTTTTTAATTGATTTTTTTCCAATTTCATCTTTTAATATTGGGTTGATTGAAAATTAAGATTAGTAATTCATTTTGATTTACTTGCTATAGGGTTATCATAATCTCATAACTCAAGTTATGAATTTGATACGTTAACCTGGCTGTTCAAAGCTAATTTAATATGTTGTTATTTTAATATTAAAAAAATATCATTTTAAAATTTTATTTAGTCAAAATATGTTTTCAAATGTTGTATGAATTGTTTTTGGACCAGTAAAATTAACCGGATTACATCAAATAAATCTTCACGTGATTTTTTTTTTTCGTTACAAAAAAACATTAACAACATTTAAATATTTTTTTATATTCAAGAAAAAATTAACCTTTGTAGTGTAGCGGGAGCCAATCATCTAGTAGAGAACTACGTGTCACATCAATTTTGATCAAAGATATTATAATTTTATTTTATTTAGTGAATTAGGCTAATATTTGTATGCATTTTTAAAATTGTTTATTTATCTTAATTGAACCATAATTTAGTTAGAAGATATTTCTTATTCTTTAATGCAAATGATTAAGTGAAAATGATATTGTTGTGTCACAATTTGCACTTATGTTATTATGATATATTAATAGGTGTGTTTTAAAGTGATTTTTAAATTAATATTTTTTATATTTAATGTGCTGATATTAGATATTAAAGAAGCTAAAAATGCTGTTTTACTATATTTTTAATTAAAAAAAATAAGGAGTCACTTCTCACGTTAGCAACATTTAATTTTGACAATTACACAACATGGTCGTGACAAGTACGTCCAAATATGAGCTAGCTAAAATTTGCTAATGGCTCCACAAATATTAAGGATAAGCAGAGCTGCCATCAACCATTGCTTCATGAGAATGGCAAAGCAGAAAGGCTTCTTCTGTTTTCTTTGCTTTCTCATGGCTATTCTGTGGAGTGAGCAGGTGGCAATGGGGAAGGTGATCATACGAGTAGGAGTGGTTCTTGATATGAACTCAGCAGTCGGAAAAACGGCAGAGAGCTGCATATCTGCTGCAGAAACTGATTTTTATGCTAAGAATGCTGATTTTCGAACTAGAATCTCTCTCGTCACCAGGGATTCCAAAGGGGATGTCGTGACAGCAGCATCTGCAGGTACCACTTCCTTGAATATTCACACACGAAATCGAACACATGATCACACGACAAAGAGAGAAGTGGCCACTGGCCACTTTTGTTTTGTGTTCTCCCTAAAACGCACTGTATATGTAAAGATCATAACAGCAAGTATTGAGAAGCTCTCTTGATTTTATACTCTCTCTCTCATGGTGTTTTTATACCAGATCTTGTGCTTAAATTAAGCACTAGAATTGATGGTATTTTTCAAAGACATTTTTTTTTTCCTTTTTGTTGTTATTTATATATTTTCAATAATCTCATAATTAATATATATTTGATGATGTGATTGAAATTGCAAATGAATTTATATAAAAAACCTGGAATTAATTCTTTTTTCATTTTTAATTGTTTTTTTATTGCCATAGCGAATAGGGTTTTATGTCTAGTTTATGGGATTTTTTTTTTCGTGTGTGATTCTACATTTTATTTGATAGTTATTTTTATTTTAAAAATTTGTTCTGTTTTCATGTTTTGTGAAGGTTTTGAGATAGTTTGGCATTCAAGTATTTTATTTTATCTGAAAGTGAGTAGTAATACAAAATTAACTAAATTCATTACCTACAATGAGTTTGTTGAGAAATTAAATTCACCAATATATCAAATTAATTCACCGTCCACAAATCCTACTTCTTTTCTCTCATTTTGTAATTAAAATAGACCAACAACATTAAACAATCAATTACATAAATTAACATAATTTTTTTTTTACTTTAATTTCTTTATATTAAAAAAATCTTGGAATTTACTTCTCCAAACTTTCACTATCAGTATATAATAAAATTAAGAAGTATTCATTGTTTTTCAGAACAAAATGAAATACAACAACAAGATTAGAAATAAAAAATTGAGAAAAATCCTTACAAAACTAACAGTTTTTTTTTTTTTTTTATGACAAGACGACTAATTTAGACACTTTAATTTCCATTTCAACCGTATAGAATGAAGAGCTCTATTTCTAGAACCTGATTTTAGCTCGATAAAATGGTGAATGAGCTTCAAATATGAGATTGAAGACAGGCTGCTCAAGCTGTCTCGTTTTGGTTTTTCTCCTGGTGTGCTCCTCTTTTTCTCCTACACAACCCATTGCTGCTCTTTTATATTTAAATGAGAGGAATATGACACCCCATGTCTCTTTTAGTTTTAATTTGAATGCGTGGTGGTGGTGTGAGACCCTAATAAATCTCCCTTTCATGCACTATTTGTTAAGTTTTTTTTTAATGTCTCAGCTTATAAGTTTTAGTTTGTGTTTAGAAGTATAGTTATGTTTGTTTTTTAAAATATTTTTTTATCTAGAAAAGTATATTAATAATATTTTTTAATTTTTTTAATTTTTTTTTAAATCAACACATCAAGATAATTTAAAAACATAAAACATATATTAATTTAAAAAATAAATTTAAATTTTTTCAGAAATGCTTTTCAACAGTTCCAAACACCTTTTTAATTAGGTCGGGCTGCCAAGCTCGCTTATTTTTTTTATACAACTTAAACTTTTTTTTTGAAAAAAATATGATTATCATTTTTGATATATTAATATATGGATATTTTTAATAACTACAAACTTCATTTTTATATCACCTTGAATATATTATTATTTAACTTTAATGTAATTTGATAAAAATAAATAATATTATGCTCATTAAAATGAATTGTGCTTTAAATGTCACAATACAATTTAAAATTTGTTTTATATTACACTAAATTCATATAAAAACTTTTTAATCTTTAATGATTATTTATTCTTTTTAGCAAGAATAATGTAATTCGTTTCTGAAATGGATAATTCAGTATATTTTTTGTAACATTGATTGTTATGAAATTAATTCTCAATAAAAATCATTAGATATCCTGATTAGATATCCTGTGAACTTTTTAAAATCAATATCATCAAATACACATACTTTTATGCATCCTTTAAATCAGCTTTATCATTTTCAAAACATAGAATAAACTAGAAGTGCATTTAAAATGTTCATCTTAGCCAAAATTTCTCATTATTTTATTTTATGTTACTAATAATCGTCATGGAGAAATTGGGTGTCAGACAGAAAAGTCAGAATAGCCATGGTGGAACTAAAAAACCACAGTAGGCCTTCCAGCACAACCTAACTTCAGATAGAATAATGGTAAAAACAGTGTTATCACTATTAATATCCACAATTAAATTAGTTTGTATCCACAGTATCATTCACAGTAAAATTGCCATAACTCTTTTTAAAAAAATAAAAATAAAAATAAAATTGACAAATGTTTTGTCGAATCATGCCCCCACTTAATATCATGCCATGCTATCGTTAGAAATAAAGTTCATTTTTGCAATTTAAAATATAGCGTATTTTAATTAAAAAACTGAATTTACAAAATGCAGCACTGGATTTAATGAAAAATGAAGAAGTTGAAGCAATCATAGGGCCTCAAAGATCATCAGAAGCCAAGTTTGTGATAGAGCTTGGAGCCAAGACACAAGTGCCAATTCTCTCTTTTTCAGCTACTAGTCCTGCTCTCACTCCAGTTCAAAGCAATTACTTTATCCGGACAGCTCAAAGTGATTCCTCTCAAGTGAAAGTCATTGCCAGCATTGTCGAAACTTATGGTTGGAGGGAAATTGTTCTAATCTATGAAGGCACAGAATATGGCATTGCTTTGGTTCCATATTTGCTAAAGGCCTTCCACGAGATTGGTACTCGAGTTCCCTATGAAAGTTGCATTCCATCGTCTTTCGATGACACTGAAATCATGAGCGAGCTCCACAAAATAAAGAAAATGCAGGAAAGCGTGTTTCTGGTGCACATGACGGCCTCCATGGGATCCAGACTATTCTTACTCGCCGAAAGCGCAGGAATGATGAGTGAAGGGTCTGCATGGCTCGTGACAACAGGATTGTCCACCTTATTAGATCCTGTGGACGCGAAAGTAATGGATTCTATGGAAGGTGTATTAGGTGTAAAGCCATATGTACCAAAATCAATAGAACTTGAAGGTTTCAAATCAAGATGGAAAAAGAATTTCAACTCTGAAAACCTCTTTGGTTTATGGGCATATGATACAGTTTGGGCGATAGCAATGGCAGTGGAGAAGGCTGGCATTGTGCGTTCTAGGTTCTTTAAACAAAGCGCAAGCAACAGGCCAGTTGATCTTGCGGCTTTGGGAATCTCAGAAATGGGGCCAAGACTCCTGAAGTCCATATTAAACACTACATTTGATGGCTTGAGTGGAAAGTTCCAGTTGGTCAAGGGTGAGATGGCACCTTTCGCCTTTGAAATATTCAATGTGGTAGGAAGATCAGAGAGGGTTATTGGATATTGGACACAAAAAGGACTTTCTCAGAGCTTGGATAGCAGTGGTAAAATATCACACTCAAATTCCAAAACCAAACTGAAGCAACCAATTTGGCCAGGAGGCACAATACAACAGCCGAAGAAATTGAGGATTGGGGTTCCAGTGAGAAGCGGTTTTAGCGAATTTATAGAAGTCAAATGGCATCAGCAGAGCAATGAGCCTATTGTTTCAGGCTTCTCTGCAGAGGTTTTCCTAGCAGTGCTTGATACATTACCATTTCCCCTTCCGTATGAATTCATACCCTTTATGAACAAAAGTAGTAGGAAGAGTGCCGGGACTTACGATGATCTTCTTCAGCAAATCAAACTTCAGGTCCTTGTTATGCTAATTAAAATCCATTTTTCTATTCTAATTTGCTGCAGTAAAAAGCTTAAAAGTTCATAAAAAGAGTGACCTTGTCTCGTTTGTCTTTCAGAAATTTGATGCAGTGGTTGGAGATACAACGATAGTGGCTTATCGCTCATCATATGTAGATTTCACCTTGCCGTACTCGGAATCAGGCATAACAATGGTGGTTTTGATGAAACGCGATGAGAGGGATAACATGTGGATTTTCTTGAAGCCACTAAGCCCGAAACTTTGGTTTGTAACTGGACTAGCCTTCTTTGTCACAGGTTTAGTGGTATGGGTGCTCGAACACCGTATAAACACAGAGTTTAGGGGAACACCAGAGCAACAACTGGGCACAGTTATCTGGTTCTCCTTCTCAACACTGGTCTTTGCACATAGTAATTAACTTCTCTAACTTTCGTGTTTTTGTGTTCTTTACTTTCTTTTCATAATTGATTACAAGCGCAACTAAAATGAAATTCTGATGTATGAGCATGAATCATTTTTTTTTTCCCGTAATAGGGGAGAGGCCAGAGAACAACCTGACAAGATTTGTCTTGATCATATGGATATTTGTGGTACTTATTATATCTCAGAGTTACACTGCTAGCTTAGCCTCAATGCTAACAGTACAGCGGATGCATCCCGCATTTGTTGATGTCAAAGAGATCAAGAGGAATAATTACTTTGTCGGACACCAGAAAGATTCTTTTGTGAAAGATTTCCTCAAGAAAGAATTACATTTCAATGACACGATGTTGAGGGAATATAGCACTCCAGAGGAGTATCACGATGCGTTGTCTAGAGGATCCCATAATGGTGGTGTGGCTGCTATCTTTGATGAAATTCCCTACGTTAGACGCTTCCTTGACAAGTACCGCTGCTCTAAATTTCAAATGGTAGGACCAACCTATCAAACTGATGGATTTGGCTTTGTGAGTAATTCTCTCTCTCTCTTTCTGAAGTTGTTAGGTTTTAAGTAGAACTCCATGATTATCAGGCTACTTATAATTAAGGCAAAAGTGATTAGCCATTTTTAAGCATGTATATAACTATTACAGAACTTATGCAGTGAGTAAACTTTCTAATCAGCTCGATCTTCTTCTTCTTCTTTTTTTAATTATTGCAGTGAGTAAACTTTCTAATCAGCTCGATCTTCTTCTTCTTCTTTTCTTAATTATAGGCCTTCCCACTTGACTCCCCACTAGTCTCTCATATCTCAAGAGCAATCTTGAATGTCACTGAAGATCATGATAAAATGGAAGCAATTAAGAGGAAAAGCTTTGGTAGGGAAATCACCTGTGAAGATCAAGAAGCTGAAACCTCTTCAGGTGGTCTAAGGTTGTCTAGCTTCGCGGGCCTCTTCCTTATCTCTGGAGTTGCTTCCGTATCTTCGCTCCTGATATATATCATCAAGTTCCTTTGCTCAAATTATCCAGCTTCAAACACAATGCATGAAGAACAATCCGTGTGGCTGAGAATTCTTGAGGTAGCAAAGCGTTTTGACCAGAAAGATCCCTCCATCCATCATCTTAGGCGAACTGAATCTAGAGTTCACCCTGTCACAGGTCCTGAAAGTATTGGAGCCTCGCCTGAGACTGGCAACGTGCATGAAATGACTTCCAATGAAGGAGCCGAAGATGTTGGAGAAAATCAAAACCATAACAATCTTATCTCGGGGAATAGTGGTACAAATTTTATTGCCTCCAATGCAGGTACTGTTGCCCCTAACACTCCGGAAAGAAACTGAGCTTTACCTGATACTGCCTATGTGCACGAAATGACTTCCGATGAAGGAGCCGAAGTTGTTGTTGGGGATCAAAACCGCGGGAATCCTACCTCAGTGAACAGTGGTACAAATACCAACACAATGTAGCTCACAATAACCAGCTGTACGTGAATAATGGTGAGCCACCATCCATTAACCAATGCAGATTGAAAGTTCGCATATGATGTCCTTGTGGTATATATATTATGTTTATGGCAATCAGGGCATTGAGTAATTCACAGCTACTTCATGACTAGGATTTTTTTTTTTTTCTATTTGAAATACAAACCATGATTTAAATACAGCATTACTCTTTTTTTTAAAACAAAATAATAATATACACACACACACATCTCGAATACAAACCATAAGAGGTCATTTAAAATTACAGTTCAAACAAAATTTCTAAAAAAAATGAATTTTTTAAATGAATTTTTTTTTATATTTTGAATTTTTTAACGAGCTAATGTCAAAAATAATTTTATAAAAATAAAAATATTATTTTAATATATTTTTAAATAAAATATACTTTAAAAAGTAATTGCTACCATACTTATAAATATTCTATAAATAACACGAGATTATGATCATTTATATATACTTAAACCAAAGCAATTCAAATGCTAGACTTCAATCTTCAGTGATCATAAGTTGATTGTCATTTTGGTGGTTAAGGATTGTGATTTTACAATCAACAACATAGGAGTAATAGACAAATGGTATGCTTTCTTTGTCATCCTAGTTTGTAGAAAGAGTTGTGGATGTCCAAGCTCCTTGCAGACAGAGAATTCATAAAATGCAACTTTAGTTACCTGTTTAATGGCAGAATTTTGAAATTGGATTTGGGCGCTTCGACGTAGGAGAGCTCTCCTGGTAGATGCGCTGAATATCCTTCCTAGAAAATTTAAGGCTAAGCCTGTAGAATTGTCCTCTGAAGGTGCATTTTCTGTCGCTGTGCATAACTTATCAGAGACAGGTTATACCTTTTTTGTTTAGTGTAGTGGTGGTTCAATAATCATCAACTTTTCTATATCTAGATGGAATCCTATCCGGGGCTCTACCTTTGGAGGTACAAACACGACATTGTCCTGCACATCAAGCTATCGCCCTATCACAAGCATGTTAGATGGAAGTAAATAATTTCAAGTGGAATTTGACTGAGTTGCTGAGCAACTTGATGATTTAGATGTCAGGTCTTACAATGGCATGCAAATTTACAGCAATTGTACTAGCACTGTTATCCATAAATAAAAGTACAAAATTACTCCACGTTTGCCAGTGATTTCAACCCTGAGGAAACGCCACCTCCTTCAAGGATACAAACCTAAACCAACGCAACCCAATACGCCTATTCTCATTGTCCATTAACCATGAGAGATTGAAAAGGCACCCTCTTAATTTCCACAAATGTTGAGTATTCCTTGCTCATGGGCTGCTTCCAAGGTTCGCCATCCATCTGCATATATGTATCTTTCCATTCTCCACTCCTTACTTCCAATCGTATTGCTGTAGCCTGAAAGATACCAATAAAACTTGTGAACAAGAAAGCATTACTTAAAGAGAATGGGGTTCAACCGTCAAAAGCAACACAATGCCAGCCTAGGTCCTCTTTCCATTCATTCAGCATTTAAGAACTTCAATATACGTAATTATCAACAGTGAACTAGGATTAAGAAATGAATGTTTAGAATTGGATAAGCCTGCTTCTAACATTGAATTATACTTGATAAATCTTTAAACAAATTATAAATTCCATCCATCAAAATGTTAAACCAAAATATTGTATAACATTACACTTCATACAAAAGTAATGCCCAAAATTCATGTGCACACACATACACATGCATGCCAAAACACGAAATGAAAATTTCAAAATATATAGATTCTTGCTCAACAATATTTTATATTCAATCTCTCAGATGACTGCAACACAATTTCTTAAGAGTTTATGATGATGTACTAATTTCTTTGATAAGATCCAACTGCCAGATCAAATACGCAAAAGAAAGATCCAAGGATCATATACTATGAAGCTCCAAAGCAACATAATGTTATCCCCCTTATGTCCCAAAAAAGATTTGAGTAGTTCTCTGATATGCAAGGGATTACCATGACAAACTTACAATTTTAAAGTTTCAGAAAGACTGCAGTACCTGGGCTATGTGCTTGGCGGAGATGAGTTCAACCATGACGAATGACGCATGCCATCCGTGCTTTAAGCCAAAAATCTCTAGGAGACCATCATCAACATGGGCCTCAACAAAACCTTTCTGAAAAAGAAACAATGAAATTTATATAAATGATAAATCATTCTCAGGAATCAGAAAAGTAAGCAAGCATAATTTAACCAAGCATGAGAATAAGTTTCAATTTACCTGAAGGTTATGTTTGGTTTGGAGTGATGGGGTTTAAATATTACAAGGGTTGTATGATTATAGTTCTTTGTTGTAAACAACTAGAGAGGAGGAATTATTAAGGGGTTATATATTACTTCTCACATGGTGCAAATTAGGGGGAATTATTAAGGAAAAACTTCTCTCCTTTTTTTTTTCTCTTCCTCAAACTTGAAACCTATTTTTCCTCTTTTACTCACCCCTCGTTAGTGGAATCTTCTAAAATGCTTTCTTTAATATTTAATTCTAACTAGCTCCATTAACACATTACTTTTTCTAACCACTCACCAAACGATGTTAATAACCCACTTTTACACCCACATCCGCAGCCTTAAGAATTACTCATGTAAAAATTACTCTTGTAATTATTATCACCATTTTCTAACCTTGTACCAAACGCAACCTAAGCCATAGATCACAGCCATCACATGGAGATAGATACCCAACAGAGCAAAATTGACTGGTGTGAAAAATAGACTCGGAGGACAGATGTGTGATACCTTTTCCAAATACTGACGTTTAGGACTACCCCATGGATTTCTTCCACTCCCATAGTTGTGAAGATTTAAAGCAACAATCGCTCTTACACTAGAAGAAAGAACGCACAAGTATAAATTAATTATGAAAAAAATAGCAACACGAAAGGATTAAAAAAAACAGTGCTACATGTTTGAATATCTCTAGCAATAGAAACAAAAGAAATATTTGGGTCAGATAAAACACTTTCACGGGTTTATGAAATTAAATAGACAGTTATGGGTGGCTAACACAGAAGAGGTAGTGCTCATATGCGTCTCATTACTTAAATCATTAAAGTATCTCAACAGAAATCACATCAATCCCACTACCTTTTAGGAACAGGTATCTGCTCCCATTCTGTGCAATTAACTTTCTTAACATGCATCCTGAGGATATTCTTGAGTCCCCTACAGCCAATAAATTTCATACCAGTATACAAATCAAGGCAAAATATTGTCATGGAATACTGTAGTGAAACAGTAACAGTGCAAAAAGAAAATTCCAGAAAAAATGAAAAAATAATAAAGAAAACAAAATTAGATAAAGTTGAAAATATTTGATAAAACAATCATAAGAAGAAACGGTTTCAAATATCCAAACAAAAGCCGTTTCAGCAACTACGATTAAAAAAACTTGTTGACACAAATTTCCAAGGAAACTGCAGCGAGGTGACTACAAGTGGTTGCAAATAACAAATGTACAAATTTAACAATAAAAGGAAAATTACTGATAAGGTTCGGATCGTACGAGACTTAGAAACAGTGGCTAAATGTTGCAAAAGAACATTTTCTAGTGAAGAAAAAGGTAATTGGGAATACCCTTAAGCTAGCAAACAAAATAAATAATTTAAAGAAACAAAAAAAAAAAAATCCATCACCACAACAAATGGAATCATAATGCCAGTTAAAAGGTCATTGCCCAGTTGTAGTCCCATCCAAGTGGGATTCTGGGACAATCCCACCCTTTAGCATTGTTTCATGAAGTTCTCTCAAGACTCAAACTTGCACCTATGAGCTTGCAAGCCAAAAACTTCTACACTACAATAAGCAATGGATCCAAAAATTATCCTAGTCACTGAGTATTAGAGCAGCAAAGACAAACAACAGATCAAATCAAATGGTATAAAACCAATTTTAGTTCACATATATCTAACCTCAAACTTGGATCACTTGTGCAAGGTGTGACAAACCAACCCTGAGTGCAAGAGTATCCAGAGTAGATCAACTGCAGCAACAGATCAAACACAGTATGGTATCGATGTTACCAAAAACAATTGAATCCTTGACTATGATTTAACAGTTCAAGAAAACAAGATGCCAGGTAAAATTGTGCTCATCGAAATGTTGAAAAAACATCTGTTTCACTAATCACAATGGAAATAATGGGAAAAGGTATGCGCCCTTTCTGGCTCAGCTATATTGATTGGTGTAGTGCTTCAACTTCTAACTCCTAATTAGCGCTACTTTAGCCACCAAATAAGAAACAACAAAGCTCCTAAAAACTACTAAACCTTGAATAATCATATAAACTAAGCAACCAAGTACTATCCTAGAGGTCTTTCTTCATTCTCCACCATCAACTTGTGAGAGTTTTTGCGCTACAAATAACAGATCATGCAAAATAAAGATAACAACATGAACAGCTAAATAAACAACAAAACTAGATGACCTTTCTACAGCTTCTGTGAAATTTGAACAAAAGAAAGAAACATACAACCTTTATGCTGCTGCTGAATCTTTATTTCTTAAAAGTTTCACACATCTGTCTCTATTGCAAATTATCAAATTCACAGAGCCAAAATTCAAGTAAATTAGAAGTGTTCAGAATAAATAAATAGATTTAGATAGATGTTATTTGACCTCGATATTTATTTTCTTCTCAAGTTTTTCAATCTTTTGCAATTTAAAAATAACAGTTTTGTACCAGCAATTTTACAGTATGGTACAATGTGTTGAGAACAGAGCTTTAGCAACATACAAAAATGATATATCGCTTTTCCCACCTTCATCCTAATTTAATACTCCCTCTAACCACATATTGTCAAGGTTTCCAATTTGGTTTGTCCCAAAATACAAGTACAATCAAAGAATTCTATTCATTATTTTTTCAGCTTTTCTATTATGCCCCTTGTTAAGAACTAAGCTCGCATCAATCCTACTAAGAGTCCAGTTTATGGTGTATTTCCAAGGAAATTAACATATACAAATTCATATATAAAGAAATATGAAGATTAGGTCAAACCTTGTTTGAAAGAGGACCTTGTGCTAGGTTAGGTTTTTCATTGCGTAGGTGATGGAAGCCATAGGCAACCCGAGCATCCATTCCTGTGCAAACAAACAATAAACTTAGAAGCAACCTAAGGAGTAAAACAGGATACAAATATTCATCACAAGCTAAAACCTGCAAGGTTGTCATTTGGAACAAAATTTTTAATGTCATTAAGCAAGTCTTTGCAAATGAAGTTTTACGTCTTTCTTTCTTAAATGCCATAGGATTCTTGTCTGAGTTAATTAGTGAAATTGAGTTTGTCTGAGTTAATTAGTGAAATTGAGTTCAACATGCACCGCCTAGTTCAGATGGGAAGTTAATCATTGTGTTAAGCCTTCTGTCTAGTGAACAAACAATTATGAAGTACAAACCAATGAGATACATGTTGAAGAACCAATGGACACAAAAAGGAAGCAAATGAAAGAATCAATACAGAAGAACCAATGGAATGAGAAAACACCCCATTTGATGTATTAAAAAAATAAAAAAGAAAAGAAAACAAACAAAGAAAAAAAAAAACATTTCTCAGTCAAAAAAGACAATTTTCAACATTCAAGTAGTTCAATTCTTACACAGAAAATACTTGGAATCATTATGGACAAGTGAGCACAATGAAACAAAGTAACAGATTCTTTGGAATGAAACATTCTTGTTTAAGTTCATCAGTTGACACACTCGTCAAGACAAAAAGTTGAACTCAAACAAACATTATAAATCTCTAAAACCAAGTTAAGACCATATGCGCACAACTTTAACGGCCATTCTAGAACATATTGACATACCTATGCTGAAGTAATTATAAAACACTCCCTCGTAGCAGTTCACTTTCTCAGGCAACTCCCCCTCAATTGTTAAACCCTGCACTCGAAAGAAAATTACAACCATTCAGCTACCAGATTTGTACCAATATATCAGCAAATAAACATAACAGGATTAAACTATCAAAGTAACTGACTTTCAATTTACAATGAAATGAGATCTATAAATCAACATATTGGTAAATCCACCCCCCCTCCCCCACAACATGTATTTAGTTTTTTACATCCATGGATCCCTGCCCCTTCATCTCTGTATGCGTGTGGGTGGGAGTGGGGGAGGGATCAGTGTATTCATTTACAGATGAGACAGAACAGAAATTCTAGAAGTATCTTGACAAGAAAACATTATGGCCGTAGATGAAGCAGCACATGATGACAGTACGATTCATTCAGACAAAAGAAAGGCTCTAAATCATCTATGTTACATATAGGTTGAAGCCAACACTTAAAAGTTATTTCCATTCACATGGAAGTGTGGTTGCAGTTGCTTTTCAAAGTATTTTTCACTAAAAAATGTATCAAAATAATATTTTTTTTTAAAAAAAATTATTTTTTATATCAGCACATCAAAATAATCTAAAAATACTAAAAAAATATTAATTTAAAGCAAAATAAAAAATAAAAAATTTTAAATTTTTTCAAAAGCGCTTTTGAAACGTAAAAACAAAAGGAACTGCCAAATATAAAATTTCATTCTTTCCAATAGTCATGTGCATTCAGAAACTCAAATATCAATGTTCATGTTCCTCACGTTGCATGGAAGGTGATTAGGCTTGTGATTATAAATCCTTCCCTCTATACAGTTAGCTAGCATGGGTCTGCAGGGTAAGCTAACTCACCCAAGGGTCATCCTAGTCTTTGAGAAATAACTATCATAAAACTGACAGTGTCATGAAATGCACAGGGAGCATGAAGCAGATCATGGCAACCACGAATTAAGACTAATTGCAGGCAATCCAAATAGCTTGCAATGCATAAAAAGGGAAAATTAATCCATCAAGAATCCACCCCTTCCCCCAGGAAATAATAATAATAAGCACCCCAAGAAAAAAAAGTTATTGAATATGGACTTTGTCCTAATTTGCACTTTAAAAAATAGCACACTTTAGCAGCCAAATGACTAGAACAGTGTAATTTAAAGCAGCAGGGTCCAGTACCTGATCAAGAGAACACTCCTCTGTAGGTTTCAGGGAATGGGGTGGATCCAACACTTTTCCACTCGGCATTGACACTAGAAGATGCCAACTGCATCATCAAAAAGGTAATGTTTAACATAAGTCCTTGTTATGTGGAAAAGCCATAATCAAACCACACCTATAACCAAACAAGAATTCTTTCAGAAGTACAAGATTTATGAGCAGAAGATGATGCAAGTTGCAAAGAAGTGCACAAGAGGAATCCTCAAGGGCACAAAGGCATGGCAGAAACAGAAAACCAGAAAAAAAAGAGCCAAGATACAATGTCTACATAGATAAAATAAAAGCTATCTGCAAAAACCAAGTGCTAGGCAGTGGCATGGGGAAAACATCAACTGCAAGATTAATGCGCGAGGAGATATATACTCACTAAAAATGACCACAATTGTCACTTTGTTATGAAATCCACAAGAATAAGGGTTTCTTTTAAAGATGAACAAGGCTTCAGGCAGCTATAAATATTGCCAGCTGTCAAGAAATTTTCAACTTCCAGACAATATGAAAAGAATAACAAAGGAAATACATTTTATCGTGATAACATAGGAGCAGCTTGCATCATAAGAGAATGCTTACCTATCTAAATGGCACACTGGACCTGTAATGGCCTTGAGAAGAGATTTTTTGACAGCTGATTTCCAGGCAAAAGGAAACGAACCACCCTGAAAAAAAATCATTCAAGACCACGGCTTAATAATGAAAGATTAAAGTGAGCAAACTGTAAAAGAAAACCTTACCCAACCAAAACTCCTTGACAGGTCATTTCCAGTACCAAGAGGAATGACCGCTACTGGAGGAACTGGCTTCCTATCCTGTGTATGAAGCTCTGTGAGACTTCCTAACACCCAACCAACCGTACCATCACCTCCCGCAACCTGTCCACTCATCCAAAAATTTCTCAAAGCGTACACAAACAAGAAATGGCATCATCAACACGATCATTCATGTACCGATCAAGAAAAAGTGCATTTATTTCAAAATACCATACAAAACATACCATAATTCTCAACATGTCACGAGTATCTTTGGCACAATAATCACCGAGGTCAGCCAACTTCTCTAAACAAACCAAACCATAGTCGACAAATTCACGGGGATTCACATCGCTTAGGTCAAAAACCTGCATTAGAAATCATTTCTTATTCAAAACGCCAACTCTCTATGACCATATTAACAAAATCTAGTAAAGCAACCTGCTAATAATTGATTATCCACAGTCTTTCTTTAATTTCTATTCAGCTAGGCATAAACCCATGTTTAAGCTGATCTTTTACTGCCCCATTAACAAGAAAACTTTCAGAAATAAAACTAAAACTAACTACAATTATTAAAACAAAAACAAAATCCCACACAAAACAACCTATTATAATTATAATTAGAAGTTTTTAGTTTTTAATTATCCATTCTTAAGCTAATTTTGCACTCCTCAATACAAACAAATTATAGCAATAATAATAATTTCTTTTCAACGACAAATCCAAACCACCAAAAAAAAACGACACAAAATAGCACAGAAAACGCCACGCTGAGAAAAAGAAGCGGGTAAAAAGAAAGAAAGAAAAGACAACGCAGAACCTGCTCCTCTCCCATTAATTGTTGAAGCCTCTCTTTAAGTTCAGGCCCATGCCTACCACCACTTCTGGAATTCACAAACACCACCAAAGGCCCGTCCGGCTCCGCCTCACGACCACCACCACTTCCTTCTCGACAACGGTCAACAGCGGCATTAACATCCTTTGACTTGATTGAGTCTCGAATTGCGTGACGCAGATATTTAGGTATCGATAGTTTCCTCCGTAAATCCTCTTTGTTTATTCGGAAGACCGATAACCCACACACTCGACTTGATTGAATTGCTGATGATCTCGAAGCCACTATCTTCCCCGCCGATTCTTCAGACGTTGACGCCGTCGACGAGTCCATTATTCACAACAAAAAGCACCTCTCCCTGTATCACTGTCAGTGTTACAAAACAGTGAGCTTCAGAGATTTAAGAAGGGAGGAGGGATGATATGGGCAGAGACAGTTAACAGTTAGATTTGATGAGGGCGCTGACTCAGTTATGACTTTGTCCTTGTTGTTATTCTTTACAGACTTGCTTGTTAAATGATAAATAACGAGGTATACATAGGTTTCAAGCAGTGAAATGTAAAGGATGAAGCTTTATGACTGTGTCAAACTATGAAAATCATCGACCAACCAGCTAGCAACCGTACAATTCAATTCCCACCTACTTTTGAGCGCCTATCATAAAGAACGACGGACAAAAAATCTTGTCCCGTAATGATTTCCGGCCCCTTTTACACCCCCCCACTTATAATCAGGTGAGTGCCGAGTGGAGCGATGAAAAATCTAATCAATTGACTCGTATTAATCCTGATTACCCTCGTCCTTTTGTGGCAGTTACACCCCTGGTAGGGGCCACACATTGCACTTGTAATGCTTTTTTTCATGGATTCAATGCTTGATTTTATTTTGGGGATTGATAAGATGAATGGGTCGGCAGCTGGGACTTGAAGAAGGTAGCTGAGTTTACCTTCTTTTTCATTCTGGTTATTAGATTGGATCCAGCAATAAATGATATGTGTTTCAAGTTGTTAGCAGGAGCATATTTGCAAGACAGGCTACAATGGCATATTGATTTTCAACTTTAATTTTTACTTAGATAGTTTTTAAAATAATAATAACAACAACAACAATAATAATAATAATAATTATTATTATTATTATTATTTTTATTTTTATATTAATCTTGATTAATTTGGATTAACACTCCATCTATACTTCAAATTTTATCTTGAGTTAATTCTCGAATTAAGTTTTAAAACTATAATAATAATAATTTTTATTTTATGTTGATTCTCTTGACATATGATTCAGACTTTACTTTAGATCAACCTTCGAGTTAAATTTTAAAATTATAATAATGATCATTTTTATTTTTATGTTGACGTTGATCAATGATAAATCTCACGTGTGACTCAGGCTTTGTTCCAGATTGACTCTCAAATCGAGTTTGAAAATTATAGTAATAACCACTCTAATTCTTACACTGACTTGAGTTAACCTAGATCAACCCGACTCATGTCTCAGGCTTTGTTCTGGATAGACCATTGAGTTAGATTTTGAAACTATAATAATAATCATTTTTATCCTTACATATTTTAGTTGGACAATTTTAAAATTGAAAGTTTTTACAATGATATTTTAGGGAATAAAAAATAATAAATATTATTTCTAAAAACATGTTCTATATATACCTCATGTTTTGAAAGTATAAAATTCACTTCAAAATAATCTCATAAAAAAATTTATTTTTATATATCTTTCTTTATCTCTTCAACTAAATATATTTATATTTCTACTATCTCGATTTCTTTTATTATATGACAGTAACTAAAGACTACCTTATTATTAAATATAAAACATAAATAATTTTATTTACTAAACTTTCAATACTTTATACTTATTGGAAGTTCAATTGTGATAATTTATTTTACTCAATTTATTGAAATCTTTCTTTATAATATGGTAAAGAAAATGGAAAATTTTACCATTATCCATTATGGTCATTTCCATAGATGAGCACGCACGTGGTTGTATCTCAGCTGGCATAGATGACTAGTTCTCTCATACACGTGTTACGCATTGGATTCTTATCCCTTTAATAGAATAATACTAGTTTATTCTGAAAATATATATTTATTGGAACACAACACTATTGTAAAATCCAAACATGCCCTGCGAGTTGATTTAGTACTCTGACTATATGGCCTGCATTGGTTTAGGTTGAAAAAAATAATAATAGCACAAAAAAACTTGGTTGAATTAGGTTAAATCTTGATTAATTATTTGATTCAGTTGATCCGAGTCTAATTCAATCACAACTTAATTTTTAATTTGTTAATTTTTTTATAAAAAAATTAATCAAGACAACATGATTTTTTAAAAAAGAAATAGGGTTTACCTAAATTGACTTGAATCAACCTTTTCAATTTGTGACTTGGTTTTATCCGAGATCGATACCCTATTTTACAACTATTAAAATAGTGGTTGCAAGCATGCCATTTAGACATGAAAATAAAATTATAAAAATACAAACCTTAATTTAGTCCTAAATCTTTATATTATTTCTCAATTGAGTGCTAATATAAAAGATTTAATCAATAGAGTTCCAAATTCTTCTTGCATTTATCAAATAGGTCATTCTATTATTTTTCCCATATAATGTTCATATTTTATGCTAACAATTTTGGAAAAAATTTGACAAAAAACAAATAAAAACTAACAAAATAATTTTATATTTGGATGTCATTAAAAGGAAAAAAATAATTTCTTTCTCCTTACAACTTGAAGAAGAACTATTAATTACTTTGTGTTGATAAAAATTTATTGTTGGATGCCAACAAGATGTGCACTACCAAAATTCTATATATATATATGGATAGTTTTGAGATGTTAATGTCAAAATTAATTTTTTTAAAAAAATATTATTTTGATTTATTTCCTAATCAAAAGTACTTTAAAAAATAACTTTTACCATAATCTTAAATATTGCCTAAGTTTATGAGCAGTCATACTACATGTGGTAAATGGACGTGCTGAAAGGTCCTAAACTTATGATAATAAAGAGAGAAAATGGATGCAATAAAGAAAAAGAATATTATTATTATTATTAACAAAATACTAAAAGAGGTAGTGTTTTTACTATGTATCATTTCATAAAGCATTATTCACTTTAATAGTGTTTTTTGTTGTTTTTTTAATATATGTTTTTTTTCAATTTCAATTTTTTTCTTTTAACATTTAGATTTTAGAAATGGGCTTCATGATTTGTTTCATTTAATTTTTATTGGTTATCTCAGCCTTATGATTTAGATTACGGGTTTTGCTAGTTAACCTGATTAACTTGGGTTTTTTTCCTTTTCTTATTTGACTTTTTGTTTCCAAATTTATCCTCCATCATTTATTGATTGAGAATTAAGTGTTATGATTTATTTTGATTTACTTTCTATAAAGTTATTTCAATCTCATAATCTAAATCACAAGTTTGGCGAGTTATGTTAAAAGAGGTGATGCTTTTATTGTGTGCCACCTTACAAAGCATTGTTCATTCAATGATGTTTTTTTTTTTTTAATTTTAATTTTATCTTTTAATATTTATTTTTTTGGGATTGGAATTCATGATTTAAGTTTTATAAAGTTATCCTAACCTCATAACTTAGGTCACGAGTTTTGAGGCTTAATCTAGTTAACTCAAGTTTTTCTTTTCTTGATTTTTTTTAATTTTATCATTCAATATTTTATTGATTAGCAATTTTGATCATCTCAAAGGCTCCAATCACCACCACTCAACTTAGAAACATTTTTTCTATAAGGATCAATTATTTTCATCATCACACATTTATACCTCATTCAACTTAACGAACTCGACAACATCTTATCACTAATCAACCACCTCTACATTGGCAAATTCAAGCTAATTGAGAGCTCACCTTCCAATAAATGAATGTGGAGTTTTAGACCTTTCAATATAGCATGTTTTATTCATAATGATAGATCTACATCCCCTCTATAAGTTTTAGATCAATAAATGATACGTTTATAGTTCAATTTTCACAATGATCTTGATAAAGTACCTAATTAAATCATCTATGACTAAAAAAAAATCCACCATGATAGAAGAGACTCTTAGGTTGTTATCTCATATGTGATTTTGGTTTATAAAAGAACAAAAAAGGATAGACACC
The DNA here is from genome assembly GCF_000495115.2 of Populus euphratica. Classification (NCBI taxonomy): domain Eukaryota; kingdom Viridiplantae; phylum Streptophyta; class Magnoliopsida; order Malpighiales; family Salicaceae; genus Populus; species Populus euphratica. The sequence continues at coordinate 51,757 of NW_011500932.1, read as the reverse complement.
ACTTATTTAGAAGAGAAAGGTTTTAAAAAAAGAAAGAATAAGAATCTTCCCTAATAATATCTTGACAAATACCACCATTGTTTTGAGATTTCTGGTATTAGTTTGCTTATAAAAGGGTAAATGCTCTTGAACAGAAGTGGAGATGAATTTCTTAAAAAATTACAGAGAAAAAGTTAAGAAGCACAAAAGGTTTGAGAGGAAAAACCCTAGAATTGATTAAGAGAAAAGCTATAATAATTGTGTGCTAAGTTGAGAAAAAAGAAAGGAAGAGAGTGAAGGTCAATCTTATATCGAAAAGTAGCTAAAAGTCTATAAGAAAGAATCATATAATCCAGAGAATGAATCAACATTCACTTTATATGGTATACCTTCAAACTTTGATGGGGAGTGTGACTTAATGAGTAAGCTCCTTCTCCTTCCACTTTTGTCTTTAAAATTTCTACTTAAATGTTTATTGTGTATCCATTATAGTCATTTGTTTGTTTAAAAGCCATGAATGATTGCTTTAAGATGTTTAAGCATGCTTTGAAAATAGCTTGTGTATGCTCAAGTTTCATTTGATGCCTTGAATGAAGTGTTAGAAAGAGGTAATAAAATGGTAAATAATGGTGTATAATGTTGTGTTTGCATGCTTTAATGTTTAGTAATCAATATTGAAGTTATGACAAAATATCTAAGTATGATGTTGTTGTGGATTAGGTTCTTTTAGGGTAGTTTACTAGGTTTGTTGAAGTTGTAGGCATGGTGTTTGATCTTAGTGATAGTGAAATGATTAGTGAAACAATGTTTATGCCTAAAAGAATGCATTTCTGATTGTAGTAGATAATACGTTTTGATTGTTGTCCTACCTATTTTTGAAGTTTCTAGTTATTTATAATGGTTCAAACAAGTTTTGTATGGAATTTTTAAATCATAGTCGTTGTCATACGTGTGCGGTGTCGTTGCGATATGAGTCCACTCATTGTATCTATCTGGAAAATTGAGGAGACAAGGAATTCTTGTCTTTCATTAGTGGAAAGAGAGAATAAGAGTCTGACATGATAAAAAAAAATTGATGTTTTCTTCCAAGTGTAGGAGTGTCGAAATAATAAATAACCCGGCAAGACCAAGGTTAGACCACAAGGAGGTTAATTGTACAAATTATAAATAACAATAATATAACAACAATAACAATAATAACAACAATAAGTACAACAATAACAACAACAACGACAACAATAATAATAACAATAATAATAGTAGTAGTAGTAGTAGTAATACTAATAATAATAATAATAATAAAGAAAAAGAAAGAGAAGAAGAAGAAGATGATGAGAACTTTGAGATGGAATATTAATGTAAAGATTAAACAATGATAATAACAAATGTCAAGGTTAGAGGTTCCACTAATGGTATATCAAACAAGTATAGTATAAACTCTTATTATTGAATTGGAAACCACACACAAAGGAGGTTCCAATCAGATTATATATTGTTAACATGATTACATTAGTCATCTTATTCAATTAATGCTAATACTTGTAAATCTTGTCAAGCATTCATGATTATAACTTATGTTAACAACAAATCAAGTTCCTTTCATAGCTCAGATGTTGGTTATACCATACAGTATGGGCTATGAGAGTGCCAAGTATTTGTTGTACCAAGTGTTATACAACATAAATTAAGATTAGTCATTTAACTAGCAAAGTATTAAAGAGTGAACAAGATAACAAATACAAAACATGTTAGTATCAAACATTAAAGTCCATATTAAGTTTACACTATACTTATTCTTACACCATTAGTGTAACCTTTCACCTTGACATAATAAACTTTGCTAAACATAATGAAAGAAAAATAAATAAATAAACAAAATAAGAACATAAATAAGATAAGAGTTAACTAAGTAAAGGAAAGGAAATGAAAGTCATAAACTTGATATTAATGAAAGCAAAGCATAAACATTACAAAAAATACAAAGAGAGAAAGCAAGAGCATGATCTTGATCTGAAAATCAAGATGCCTAAATGTATGGCAGATGCCTCCTTTTATAGGCTAAAATTGGGAACTATTGATTTGATGACTAATTGATGAGTGGGTGACCAACTCTTGACTTGGTGACAATCCTTATCTTCTCTTGTCTGCCCAAAACATCATTGATAATGTCAACATTGGAGCCACTTGAAAACATAGAAGTTATAGGAAATTGTCTCAACCTTTTTGTGTAAATAATTCAGGTCATTTGGACTTCTAGAACTCCAAATATGGGCCAAACACTGAATAGTGCTTGGGCTGGAAAACAGATTCAGACTTCTTTATTATTGCTACAATTTGGACTTGAAAATGGCCTTTTTAAGTCTTGAGCTTTATATGAAAGTTGTAGGCCTATATCTTACCTTTCCATCCATATAAACTAGACCTAAATCGAATATCTACATCTCCATATATGACCCAATTACCGAACAATATTTCGTTTTGGATTGCATCGGCATCTCTTTTCTAAGTTTGGTCATCTCTTTGTCCTTTCAATTTCAGTTCTTAAATTCATCAATCAATACTTTCATT
>NW_011500932.1:39671-49087 GCF_000495115.2 Populus euphratica | reverse complement strand
CTTATATTATTAGACATATTATTATAAAACATATTTTAGTTAAGGAGTTATTGATACTTCAAGTGCAAAATGATGATACAAAACCTTGATAAAAATGCACTTTTAAGTACTAATCACACCCCCCAACTAGCTTATTACTAGTCTCTAATAATCAAAGCGTTAAAATAGAAAAATACTTTGCAAATTTCACAAAGTAAGGTATTCATCATTCAACTTCCATTAATCTATCCAGATAAACAAACTCTCATTAAATTTATATATCTGCTTAATATCTCTTAACAAAATATTAATAAACCTTTCTTTTGTGCTCAATATATCAACACATAATTATAGGGCTTTTCTTGGAAGAAAACAAAATTTTTGTTCTAATGTTTAAGGTTAACTACCTTGGGTTGGGATTATTATTTTTTTTCTCTTTTTTTTTTTAAATATATATACATATAACTTAAAACACCATGCATCTTTAATCCACGTAACGAGCTTTCGATTAATGACTCCTAGACCAGTTGGTCTTAGGGTATTGGTGTTGAGACACCCCTACGAGCTTAATAACTCGGGTCATGGATACTGATATATAGATAATGCAATGTTTGATTCCCTTAAGCTTTTCTCTTCAATCCATGTAACAAGCGTTGAGCCAATAGCTTATAAGTCAGTTGACTATAGGGTATTCGGTGTTAAAACACCCCTTCAGACTTAATTACTTAGGTTAGGGAGGCTACGAAACCAAACTTATCTATATTTTTATTATCATCATTTTTTTGTTTTTTTAATTATATATTATCCCTTTTCCCTTAGTTGTTACCTTTAACAAAAGAACATAAATAATATAATAATCCAATATGCAACCCACAATCATATGTGAGAGTTTGTAAACCTGAATATTTCAAGAAGTATTATGATAAACTTTATTAAGAATGATTACTAAGATGCTTCTCAAGAGTCATAAAAAGATCTCCTTTACTCTGCCATCAGAGTAACAACAATTTTGCACATGCTTTATGAAATAGAAAACACAATTAGTTAATTTTTTTTTTGTAGCTACCACCCTCTCCCCCCAACCAAAACGAGACATTGTCCTCAATGTTATAAGGTAGAAAGATAGAGTATAGAAGGTATCACCTGAAATAACGAACACTGACAAACTTGAAACATACTGAAATAAAAATAAGAAATAACAAAACACAATAATAAAACAAAAGGAAAAAAAATTACAAATGAAGACTCAAATCTAATCTAAGCTTTTTACGGTTTTCTTTAGCTGACCAATTTATGCGACTCATGGAGGGATCAATTGCAGAAATGAAAGATTGTAGTTGGTCAATCAATTATTTAACATTAGTAGCAGAGATTATGATTTGTCGTGCAGAAGATGTTAGAAATTCATGTTCCACAGTATGATCAAGAAAAGACAATAACTTATCATAATAATCATTAACATTTAACAGGCCTATGGGTTTATGGTGAATGTGCAGTTGGGCCCAAGAGGAAATATGAAAGATCTCTTCCAATGTGTCTAGACCACCTGGTAAAGCAATGAAGACATCAGCATGGTTAAATATTGCATTCATTCGAGCTGACATTATGGAGACCTGAAGTTCCTCTCCAATTGTTTTTCCAATGATGTCCCCTTGTGCTAAAACTTCGGGGACAACCCCTAAAACTTGACTACCTCCTAAAAATACAGTTATTGACACACCTCTCATTAACCCCAGACTGCCTCCCCTATACACTAAATGAATCTTTCTCTCAGCTAGTACCTGATCAAGATGATTTGCTGATTCTAAAAACTTCTTTTCTTTCCCAAGACTAGATCCATCGAAAACACAAATATTTCTTATGTGATGACCTGAGAAACTTTCCATTTCTAGACACTTTTATATTTGTTGAATGTATGGGTTGAGTAGAAATGAAAGGAAGGAAGAGAGGATTTTATAGATGAGAAATTAAAAAGGCAATCACACCACCTATATGTAGGCCAGCTGGAGTCTCACTCACACTCTCTCTCTTTTTATTTATTTATTTATTTATTGAAAAAGCATATGTATGTACAGGTAGTTGTGATTGTGGCTCACATCTTCCCTTGGTTTTACGTCCAAGAATGGCTTAAAAGCCTTCTATGGGTCGGGGATAGGCTTCCCATCCAGTTTTCTTAAAAACTGGCAAATAGGGTCTTTTTTAATCAGATTCCCAAGACTAAGTCGATTATGTTCTTTATGAAAATTGAACCATAGATCATGAATTGCACGATGCACATCTCCACTAGGATGCGTCTCAAGAGTTAATAGAAGATTATCTAAAGACTCCTTACTCAGGCCATCCTTAATGAGCTGTATTTTATCTTCATGATTTATAGATATCATTCCTAAAGAATGACATTGTGCATTACAAGCCCATCTGGCACATCGATGATAGACTTTCAGTCGTTTTACACGACGTTTCTTTGCAAAAGTGCTTTTACCTATTCTAGGCATGTGTGAAATGAAGGAATTAGAGGACTTACCTGATAATCAGACCTTTGCTTCAATCAACCAGCGAATATCTTCAGGAATTCCATGATTCATTAACAACCTCAATCTTGCACATCTAGCACGATAATTTTTTGTAATCGCATTCTGAGGCAGAGCGGGAAAATACTTTTTTTAATTTTTCAAGATTAGTGTCCATTTTCAAATGAGAATTAGAAAAGAGATTCAAAGAATTGCACAAATATATACACATATATCAGTTATTATGGAAAACTAAAAGAACCGACTTAAGTCACGGAGTACCGTTGTCTGCCATTTGACCAGGGTGAGAGAAATTAGCAAAAATCACTAAAAAAAAAACACAAAAACAATGTGAGAAAAATAAAATAATCAACCTTTATCTACAAGATCATTCAAACCAGTTGATTTATTTTTACTAGGAAAATTATCGAAGTAAGCTTTCAAACGATGTCCATTTTCCTTAAAACCATTGTCATTAATTGAATTCTCAATATCAAAGGCCCTATAAGGATACACATGTTTCTTAATAAATGGACTGCCCCATTTTGATCTTAGCTCTCTAGGGAATAAATGGAGTTGAAAATTATAAAACAAAACTTTTTAACCAGTATCAACTTTTTGACAATTTTCACAAGTTTTGCAAAATGCATGCGTGTCCTTGAAGATGGTGGGCCAATAAAATTCATTTTGAAAGATTTTTGCAGCTGTCTTTTTCGACAAAAAATAACTCCCACATGCTTCAGAATGACAATGTTTAATGACATTACTTACCTCATTATCGGGAATGAATCTTTGAAATATTTAATCAGGACAATATTTGAATAAGTGAGGGTCATTCCAATAAACGTTTTTCACTTTGTTCAAAAACATTTCTTTGTCATGGGTACTCCAATCAGCTAGCAAATCTCCTAAAGCAAGAAAATTGATATTTTTATCATACCAAGGCATTGAACTAAGAGAAAGTAAGGATTCATTAGGAAAGTAATCATCGATTGGTATCATGTTTCCAAATAATAGCTTCATAAGTCCATTCCTACAATTAATCAATGCCTTATAAGTTGCAAGAAACAGACGTCTTAGAACAACAGGAAATGAATTACATACTTCAACAGGTTCTGTGTCCAAGATAACAAAATCCACAGGATAAATAAATTTATTGACTTGTACAAACACATCTTCAATTATTTCTCTAAGCATTTTTACAGATCTATGGATTAGTAGTAGTAGTAGTAGTAGTAGTAGTAGTAGTAGTAGTAGTAGTAGTAGTAGTAGTAGTAGTAGTAGTAGTAGTAGTAGTAGTAGTAGTAGTAGTAGTAGTAGTAGTAGTAGTAGTAGTAGTAGTAGTAGTAGTAGTAGTAGTAGTAGTAGTAGTAGTAGTAGTAGTAGTAGTAGTAGTAGTAGTAGTAGTAGTAGTAGTAGTAGTAGTAGTAGTAGTAGTAGTAGTAGTAGTAGTAGTAGTAGTAGTAGTAGTAGTAGTAGTAGTAGTAGTAGTAGTAGTAGTAGTAGTAGTAGTAGTAGTAGTAGTAGTAGTAGTAGTAGTAGTAGTAGTAGTAGTAGTAGTAGTAGTAGTAGTAGTAGTAGTAGTAGTAGTAGTAGTAGTAGTAGTAATAATAATAAAGAAAGAGAAGAAGAAGAAGATGATGATGATGAGAACTTGGAGATCAAATATTAATGTAAGGATTAAGCAATAATAATAACAAATGTCAAGGTTAGAGGTTTCACTAATGGTATATCAAACAAGTATAGTATAAACTCTTATTATTGACTTGGAAACCACACACAAAGGAGGTTCCAATTAGATTATAGATTGTTAACATGATTAAATTAGTCATCTTATTCGATTAATGTTAGTACTTGTAAATCTCGTCAAGCATTCAAGATTATAACTTATGTTAATGACATGACTAAAAGATTGATGTCTTCTCCCAAGTGCAGGAGTGTCGAAGTAATAAATAACCCGGCAAGACCGGGGTCGAACCACAGGGAGGTTAATTGTACAAATTATAAATGACAATAGTACAACGATAACAATAATAATAACAACAACAATAATAATAGTAATAACAATAATAACAACAATGACAATAACAATAATAACTATAATAATAATAATAATAATGATAATAATAATAAGAAGAATAATAATAAAGAAAGAGAAGGAGAAGAAGATGATGAAAACTTGGGGATGGAAAATTAATGTAAGGATTAAACAATAATAATAACAAATGTCAAGGTTAGAGGTTCCACTAATGGTATGTCAAACAAGTATAGTATAAACTCTTATTATTCAATTATGTCAAACAAGTATAGTATAAACTCTTATTATTGAATTGGAAACCACACACAAAGGAGGTTCCAATCAGATTATATATTGTTAACATGATTAAATTAGTCATCTTATTCAATTAATGCTAGTACTTGTAAATCTCGTCAATCATTCATGATTATAACTTATGTTAATAACAAATCAAGTTCCTTTCATAGCTCAGGTGTCGGTTATACCATACAGTATGGGCTATGAAAGTGCCAAGCATTTGTTGTACCAAGTGTTATACAACATAAATCAAGATTAGTCATTTAACAAGCAAACTATTAAAGAGTGAACAAGATAACAAATATAAAACATGTTAGTATCAAATATTAAAGTCCATATTAAGTTTACACTATATTAAGTTTATATTTCAAAGCATTATTGTTCTGAAGAATGACACTTACTTGTTCGGCTAACATTATTGTTTTGAAGAATAGCACTTACTTGTTCGGCTAGAAAGGCTTTCTTTTTCACATTCAGTTTCCTCTTCACAGTGCATAGATCTTTCAAAAATTTAGCATAGGAAGGAACCTGTTTAATAGCATCCAGCAAAGGTATATTGATTCTTACCTGTTTGAAAGTTTCAAAGATTTCAGAGTTGTGATTAACTTTCCTTTGTTTGGTCATGGCATGAGGAACTGGAAGTGCTGGTGGTGAATCAGTCATTTCTTTATAATTTTAGATTCAACCCCTTCCTTACCCTCAGATATTGACTCATCATCCTTCTCATAAGGTTCAAGAGAGGGTTTTTCAATAACCTTACCACTGCGCAGAGTAGTGACTGATTTGACTTGATCCATGTGTTGGCTTCCGGAACTACTTGCATTTGCATTGTATTGCCCCTTGGGATTTTGTTATGGTTGAGATGAAAACTTACCTTTCTCTTGGAAACTGAGAGTAGATGTTAATTTTGCAAGAGTATCTTTAAGATCTGTTAATTATAGGGTTTTTTTTGGAAGAAAACAAAATTTATGTTCTAATATTTAAGGTTAACTACCTTGGGTTGGGATTATTATTTTTTTTCTCTTTTTTTTTTAAATATATATACATATAACTTAAAACACCATACATCTTTAATCCACGTAACGAGCTTTCGATTAATGACTCCTAGACCAGTTGGTCTTAGGGTATTGGTGTTGAGACACCCCTACGAGCTTAATAACTCGGGTCATAGATACTGATATATAGATAATGCAATGTTTGGTTCCCTTAAGCTTTTGTCTTCAACCCATGTAACAAGCGTTGAGCCAATAGCTCATAAGTTAGTTGACTTTAGGGTATTAGGTGTTAAAACACCCCTTCGGACTTAATTACTTAGGTTAGGGAGGCTACAAAACCAAACTTATCTATATTTTTATTATCATCATTTTTTTGTTTTTTTAATTATATATTATCCCTTTTCCCTTAGTTGTTACCTTTAACAAAAGAACATAAATAATATAATAATCCAATATGCAACCCACAATCTTATGTGAGAGTTTGTAAACCTGAATATTTTAAGAAGTATTATGATAAACTTTATTAAGAATAATTACTAAGATGCTTCTCAAGAGTCATAAAAAGATCTCCTTTACTCTGCCATCAGAGTAACAACAATTTTGCACATGCTTTATGAAATAGAAAACACAATTAGTTAATTTTTTTTTTTGTAGCTACCACCCTCTCCCCCCAACTAAAACGAGACATTGTCCTCAATGTTATAAGGTAGAAAGATAAAGTATAGAAGGTATCACCTGAAATAACGAACATTGACAAACCTGAAACATACTGAAATAAAAATAAGAAATAACAAAACACAATAATAAAACAAAAGGAAAAAAAATTACAAATGAAGACTCAAATCTAATCTAAGCTTTTTACGGCTTTCTTTAGATGACCAATTTATGCGACTCATGGAGGGATCAATTGCAGAAATGAAAGATTGTAGTTGGTCAATCAATTATTTAGCAGTAGTAGCAGAGATTATGATTTGTCGTGCAGAAGATGTTAGAAATTCCTGTTCCACAGTATGATCAAGAAAAGACAATAACTTATCATAATAATCATTAACATTTAACAAGCCTATGGGTTTTGGTGAATGTGCAGTTGGGCCCAAGAGGAAATATGAAAGATCTCTTCCAATGTGTCTAGACCACCTGGTAAAGCAATGAAGGCATCAATATGGTTAAACATTGCATTCATTCGAGCTGACATTATGGAGACCTGCAGTTCCTCTCCAATTGTTTTTCCAATGATGTCCCCTTGTGTTAAAACTTCGGGGACAACCCCTAAAACTTGACTACCTCCTAAAAATACAGCTATTGACACACCTCTCATTAACCCCAGACTGCCTCCCCTATACACTAAATGAATCTTTCTCTCAGCTAGCACCTGATCAAGATGATTTGCTGATTCTAAAAACTTCTTTTGTTTCCCAGGACTAGATCCATCAAAAACACAAATATTTCTTATGTGATGACCTGAGAAACTTGCCATTTCTAGACACTTTTATATTTGTTGAATGTATGGGTTGAGTAGAAATGAAAGGAAGGAAGAGAGGATTTTATACATGAGAAATTAAAAAGGCAATCACACCACCTATATGTAGGTCAGCTGGAGTCTCACTCACTCTCTCTCTCTTTTTATATATTTATTGAAAAAGCATGTGTATGTACAGGTAGTTGTGATTGTGGCTCACATCTTCCCTTGGTTTTACATCCAAGAATGGCTTAAACGCCTTCTATGGGTCGGGGATAGGCTTCCCATCCAATTTTCTTAAAAACTGGCAAACAAGGTCTTTTTTAATCAGATTCCCAAGACTAAGTCGATTATGTTCTTTATGAAAATTGAACCATAGATCATGAATTGCACGATGCACATCTCTACTAGGATGTGTCTCAAGAGTTAATAGAAGATTATTTAAAGACTCCTTACTCAGGCCATCCTTAATGAGCTATATTTTATCTTCATGATTTATAAATATCATTCCTAAAGAACGACATTGTGCATTACAAGTCCATCTGGCACATCGATGACAGACTTTCAGTCGTTTTACACGACGTTTCTTTGTAAAAGTGCTTTTACCTGTTCTAGGCATGTGTGAAATGAAGGAATTAAAGGACTTACTTGATAATCAGACCTGTGCTTCAATCAACCAGCGAATATCTTCAGGAATTCCATGATTCATTAACAACCTCAATCTTGCACATCTAGCACGATAAATTTTTGTAATCGCATTCTGAGGTAGAGCGGGAAAATACTTTTTTTAATTTTTCAAGATTAGTGTCCATTTTCAAATGAGAATTGGAAAAGAGATTCAAAGAATTGCACAAATATATACACATATATTAGTTATTATGGAAAACTAAAAGAATCGACTTAAGTCACGGAGTACCGTTGTCTGCCATTTGACCAGGGTGAGAGAAATTAGCAAAAATCACTAAAAAAGAAACACAAAAACAATGTGAGAAAAATAAAATAATCAACCTTTATCTACAAAATCATTCAAACCAGTTAATTCATTTTTACTGGGAAAATTATCGAAGTATGCTTTCAAACGATGTCCATTTTCCTTAAAACCATTGTCATTAATTGAATTCTCAATATCAAAGGCCCTATAAGGATACACATGTTTCTTAATAAATGGACTGCCCCATTTTGATCTTAGCTCTCTAGGGAATAAATGAAGTTGAAAATTATAAAACAAAACTTTTTAACTAGTATCAACTTTTTGACAATTTTCACAAGTTTTGTAGAATGCATGCGTGTCCTTGAAGATGGTGGGCCAATAAAATTCATTTTGAAAGATTTTTGCAGCTGTCTTTTTTGACAAAAAATAACTCCCACATGCTTCAGAATGACAATGTTTAATGACATTACTTACCTCATTATCGGGAATGAATATTTGAAATATTTAATCAGGACAATATTTGAATAAGTTAGGGTCATTCCAATAAAAGTTCTTCACTTTGTTCAAAAACTTTTCTTTGTCATGGGTACTCCAATCAGCTAGCAAATCTCTTAAAGCAAGAAAATTGATATTTTTATCATACCAAGGCATTGGACTAAGAGAAAGTAAGGATTCATTAAGAAAGTAATCATCGATTGGTATCATGTTTCCAAATAATAGCTTCATCAGTCCATTCCTACAATTAATCAATGTCTTAGAAGTTGCAAGAAACAGACGTCCTAGAATAACAGGAAATGAATTACATACTTCAACAGGTTCTGTGTCCAAGATAACAAAATCCACAGGATAAATAAATTTATTGACTTGTACAAACACATCTTCAATTATTTCTCTAAGCATTTTTACAGATCTATGGATCTGTAAAAGAGTTACAGAGGTTGGTTTTAACTCACCTAAATTGAGACTTTGAAAAATTAAATATGGAAGTAAATTCACACTAGCTCCAAGATCAAGTAAGGCTCTTCAATTTTATGTTCTCCAATAAAGCAAAAAATTGTAGGACAACCAGGGTCTTTATATTTCAAAGCATTATTATTCTGAAGAATGACACTTACTTGTTCGGCTAAAAAGGCTTTCTTTTTCACATTCAGTTTCCTCTTCAAGTGCATAGATCTTTCATAAATTTAGCATAGGAAGGAACTTGTTTAATAGCATCCAGCAAAGGTAT
>NW_011500932.1:11893-39191 GCF_000495115.2 Populus euphratica | reverse complement strand
TAGTAGTAGTAGTAGTAGTAGTAGTAGTAGTAGTAGTAGTAGTAGTAGTAGTAGTAGTAGTAGTAGTAGTAGTAGTAGTAGTAGTAGTAGTAGTAGTAGTAGTAGTAGTAGTAGTAGTAGTAGTAGTAGTAGTAGTAGTAGTAGTAGTACTAATAATAATAATAATAATAATAATAATAATAATAATAATAAAGAAAAAGAAGGAGAAGAAGAAGAAGAAGATGAGAACTTTGAGATGGAATATTAATGTAACGATTAAACAATGATAATAACAAATGTCAAGGTTAGAGGTTCCACTAATGGTATATCAAACAAGTATAGTATAAACTCTTATTATTGAATTGGAAACCACACACAAAGGAGGTTCCAATCAGATTATATATTGTTAACATGATTACATTAGTCATCTTATTCAATTAATGCTAATACTTGTAAATCTCGTCAAGCATTCATGATTATAACTTATGTTAACAATAAATCAAGTTCCTTTCATAGCTCAGGTGTCGGTTATACCATACATTATGGGCTATGAAAGTGCCAAGCATTTGTTGTACCAAGTGTTATACAACATAAATCAAGATTAGTCATTTAACAAGCAAAGTATTAAAGAGTGAACAAGATAACAAATATAAAACATGTTAGTATCAAACATTAAAGTCCATATTAAGTTTACATTATACTTATTCTTACACCATTAGTGTAACCTTTTCACCTTGACATAATTAACTTAGCTAGACATAATGAAAGAAAGCAAAATAGATAAACAAAATAAGAACATAAAAGTTAACTAAGTAAAGGAAAGGAAATGAAAGGCATAAACTTAATATTAATGAAAACAAAGCATAAAAAATACAAAGAGAGAAAGGAAGAGCATGATCTTGATCTGGAAACCAAGATGCCTAAATGCATGGCAAATGCCTCCTTTTATAGGCCAAAATTGGGAACTATTGATTTGATGACTAATTGATAAGTGGGTGACCAACTTTTGACTTGGTGACAATCCTTATCTTCTCTTGTCTGCCCAAAACGTCATTGATAACGTCAAAACTGGAGCCAGTTGCAAACATGAAAGTTGTAGGCAATTGTCTCAGCTTTCTTGTGTAAAAACTTCAGCTCATTTGGACTTCTAGAACTCCAGATATAGCCAAAATACTGAACAGTGCTCGGGCTGGAGGACAGATTCGGGCTTCTTTGTTGTTGCTACAATTTGGACTTGATAATGGCCTTTTTAGATCTTGGGCTCCATATGAAAGTTGTAGGCCTATGTCTTACCTTTTCATCCATATAAAGTAGACCTAAATCTAAGATCTATAGCTCCAGATATGACCCAATTACCGAATAGTGTTCCGGTTTGGATTGCACCGACATCTCTTTTCTAATTTTGGTCATCTTTTTGCCCTTGCAATTTAAGTTCTTAAAGTCATCAATCAAACCTTTCATTTTTGTGATAGACCTGCATTTAAAATGAACATTTACCACAAATTAAAGATATCTTATATTATTAGATATATTATTACAAAACATGCTTTAGTTAAGGAGTTATTGATACTTCAAGTGAAAAATGATGATATAAAACCATGATAAAAATGCACTTTTAAGTACTAATCAGTTAACAACAAATCAAGTTCTTTTCATAGCTCAGGTGTCGGTTATACCATACAGTATGGGTTAGGAGAGTGCCAAGTATTTGTTGTACCAAGTGTTATATAAGATAAATCAAGATTAGTCATTTAACAAGCAAAGTATTAAAGAGTGAATAAGATAACAAATACAAAACATGTTAGTATCAAACATTAAAGTCCATATTAAGTTTACACTATACTTATTCTTACTCCATCAGTGTAACCTTTTCACCTTGACATAATAAACTTAGCTAAACATAATAAAAGAAAGAAAAATAAATAAACAAAACAAGAACATAAACAAGATAAAAGTTAACTAAGTAAAGGAAAGGAAATGAAAAGCATAAACTTGATATTAATGAAAGCAAAGCATAAGCATTACAAAAAATACAAAGAGAGAAAGCAAGAGCATGATCTTGATCTAGAAACCAAGATGCCTAAATGCATGGCAAATGCCTCCTTTTAAAGGCCAAAATTAGGAACTATTGATTTGATGACTAATTGATGAGTGGGTGACCAACTCTTGACTTGATGACAATCTTTATCTTCTCTTGTCTGCCCAAAACATCATTGATAATATCAACATTGGAGTTACTTGAAAAAAATAAAAGTTGTAGAAAATTGTCTCAGGTTTTTTGTGTAAAAAATTGAGATCATTTGGACTTTTAGAACTTCAGATATGGGCCAAACACTGAACAGTGCTCGGGCTGGAAGACAGATTCAGACTTCTTTGTTATTGCTACAATTTGGACTTGAAAATGACCTTTTTAAGTCTTGGGATTCATATGAAAGTTGTAGGCCTATGTCTTACCTTTCCATCCATATAAAGTAGACCTAAATTAGACATCTACAGCTCTAGATATGACCCAATTACCAAACAGTGTTCCGGTTTGGATTGCACCAGCATCTCTTTTTTAAGTTTGGTCATCTCTTTGTCCTTTCAATTTCAGTTCTTAAATTCATCAATCAATCCTTTCATTTATATGATAGGCCTGCATTTAAAATGAATATTTACCACAAATTAAATGTATCTTATATTATTAGATATATTATTATAAAACATGTTTTAGTTAAGGAGTTATTAATACTTCAAGTGCAAAATGATGATACAAAACCTTGATAAAAATGCACTTTTAAGTACTAATCAGAGTCACCACCTAATTTTTTTGTTACTAGAAACTTTAATTAGTCTTAGAGATCGGACACGAGGACTTATTGCATAGAAGAAAGATATTAGCACCCCAAACACGCTCTACCTAAGACAAGTTGCATTGTTTGATTGTCTGATAAAAGCTAAGGTATTGTCGTGTTTTCTAGTTGTTAGTCTGTCTAAGGTTTAATAAAAGTTTTTCTCAGTAAGGAAATCCTTATCTTATCATGTAAATCTTAACAATTCTAACATCAACAAAACAAGAACTACCTCTTTAATATTTGAATACATCTTACGTATAAGTTCATAATCTTAGATATAAAGAAGATTTTTTATATATTTTTGAGATATTTAGCCATATACATGAAAATAAAATATTTTTTATGTATTTTTATATAAAAGTTTTGCAAAATTTTAGATAAAAATCAAGTATTTTAATACCAAATTTATATCTTTACACTATAAAAATACAAATCAAAATTAATCAAAATTGATAGAAAATTAGATAAGAATATCATAAATTTTTTGAAAGAATTTTTGGGAATTTTTTGTTGTTTTTTATTTGTTTAATATATACTATATAATATTATAAATTATTATATTATAATACTGTATTGGGTTTGGGCCAGCCAAAATATGTGGGTTTAGCCCACCCTAGTTGGGTCGAGTCCAACCCAAAATAAATTGGTCCGAGGTTGACTTGAAAGAGAAGCAAGTTGAGGTTGGCCCAAAATAATTGGGTCCATATTGGCCCAAAACAGAAGTTGGGCCGAATTTGACCTAATAAATTCTCTTAAAAGAGAAACTGGGTAAGTGTTGCTCTGGCCTATGAGTAGTGGCTTGACACGATCAAAAATTGATGTTTTATACCAAGTGCAGAAGTGTCAAAGTAATAAATAAACTGGCAAGACTAGGATCGAACTACAAGGAGGTGAACTATATAATTTATAAATAATATATATAATTTAACAAAGAGTTAAAGAGATCGTTGAGATGTGATAATGATGAAAAAATTAATATAAGGATTAAACAATGATAAAAATAGTTGTAAAGGTTAGAGGATCCACTAATGGTATTAGAAGTAAATATAATATAAATTTTTTTTTATTACTTAATTAGAAACCACACACAAAGAATGTTCCAATCGGATGATAAATTATTAACATGATTATATTAGTT
This sequence comes from Populus euphratica, assembly GCF_000495115.2. NCBI lineage: Eukaryota > Viridiplantae > Streptophyta > Magnoliopsida > Malpighiales > Salicaceae > Populus > Populus euphratica. The sequence goes on along the minus strand of NW_011500932.1, from coordinate 35,240 downwards.
ATCTTATTTGAATAATGCTAATACTTATAAATGTTGTCAAGCATTCATGATGTTAATTTATGTTAACAACAAATCAAGTTATTTTCATAGCACAAGTGTCGGTTAAACCATACAGTAGTAGGCTATGAAAGGGTCAAGCATTTATTATACCAAGAATTATACAACATAAATCTAGATTAACTATTTAATAAGTAAAGTATTAAGAGTGAATAAGATAACAAAGACAAAACATGTTAGTATCAAACATTAAGGTCTATATTGAGTTTACACTATATTTATTTTTACACTATTAGTGTAACCTTTTTACTTTGACAAAATTAACTTAACTAAATATAATGAAAAAGATAAATATAAATAAACAAGAGGATAACATAATTATATAAGTATAGTAAGGGAAATAAAAGGTATAAACAAGAGATTATGAAATCAAAACTTAAACATTACTAAAATATAAAGAAAGAGAGTAAGAACATGATCTTGATCTGAAAACTAAGATACTTAAATACATGACAAATGCCTTCTTTTATAGGTCAAAATTTCAGACTATTGATTTGATGACTAATTATTGAGTGGGTGGTCACTTCTTGACTTTGTGACAACCTTATCTTCTTATCTGAATAAAATATCATTGATAACATCATAATTTAAACAAATAGTCTCATGAAAGTTCTAGAAAAGTATCTTAGCTTTCCAATAAATAAAAAATCAGTGCATTTGGACTTTTAGAACTCGAGATATAGGCTGAAAACTAAACAGTATCTGGTCTATAAGATAGATTTCAACTTCTTCATTATTGCTACCGTCTGAACTCGAAAATATCACTTTTAAATCTTGGACTCTTCATGAAAGTATAAGGCCTATGTTTTAACTTTCCATACATATAAGCTCGTTACATGGGTTAAAGATGCATGGTGTTTTAAGTTATATTTATATATATTTAAAAAAAGAAAAAAATAATAATCTCAACCCAAGGAAGTTAACCTTAAACATTAGAACAAAATTTTTGTTTTCTTTCAAGAAAAACCCCTATAATTATGTGTTGATATATTGAGTACAAAAAAAAAGGTTTATTAATATCTTGTTAAGAGGTATTGACCAGATACATAAATTTAATGAGAGTTTGTTTATCTAGATAGATTAATGGAAGTTGAATGATGAATACCTTGCTTTGTGGAATTTGCAAATTGTTTTTATATTTTAACGTTTTGATTACTAGAAACTAGTAATAAGCTAGTTGGCGGGTGTGATTAGTACTTAAAAGTGCATTTTTTATCAAGGTTTTATGTCATCATTTTGCACTTGAAGTATTAATAACTTCTTAACTAAAACATATTTTATAATAATATATCTAATAATATAAGATACCTTTAATTTATGGTAAATGTTCATTTTAAATGCAGGCCTATCATATAAATGAAAGGATTGATTAATGAATTTAAGAATTGAAATTGAAAGGACGAAGAGATGGCCAAACTTAGAAAAGACAAGCTGGTGCAGTCCAAACTGGAACACTGTTCGGTAATTGAGTTATATTTGGAGCTATAGATCTCAGATTTAGGTCTACTTTATATGGATGGAAAGGTAAGACATAGGCCTATAACTTTTATATGGAGCCCAAGATCTAAAAAGGTCATTTTCAAGTCCAAATTGTAGCAACAAGAAAGAAGTCCGAATCTGTCTTCTAGCCTGAACACTGTTCAGTATTTGACCCATATCTGGAGTTATAGAAGTCAAAATGACCTGAATGTTTTACATAAGAAAGCTAAGATAATTTCCTACAAGTTTTATGTTTTCAAGTGGCTCCAATTTTGATGTTATCAATGACGTTTTGGGCAGACAAGAGAAGATAAGGATTGTCACCAAGTCAAGAGTTGGTCACCCACTCATCAATTAGTCATCAAATCAATAGTTTCCAAGTTTAGCCTATAAAAAGAGGTATTTTCCATGCATTTAGGCATCTTGATTTCCAGATCAAGATCATGCTCTTGCTTTCTCTCTTTGTATTTTTTGTAATGTTTATGCTTTGCTTTCATTAATATCAAGTTTATGCCTTTCATTTCCTTTCCTTTACTTAGTTAACTTTTATTTTATTTATGTTTCTATTTTGTTTATTTATTTTTCTTTCTTTCATTATGTTTAGTTAAGTTTATTATGTTAAGGTGAAAAGGTTACACTAATGGTGTAAGAATAAGTGTAGTGTAAACTTAATATGGACTTTAATATTTGATACTAACATGTTTTGTATTTGTTATCTTGTTTACTCTTTAATAGTTTACTTGTTAAATGACTAATTTTGATTTATGTTGTATAACACTTGGTACAACAAATGCTTGACACTTTCATAGTTCATAATGTATGGTATAACTGACACTTGAGCTATGAAAGGAACTTGATTTGTTGTTAACATAAGTTATAATCATGAATGCTTGATGAGATTTACAAGTATTAGCATTAATCGAATAAGATGACTAATGTAATCATGTTAACAATCTATAATCTGATTGGAACCTCCTTTGTGTGTGATTTTCAATTGAATAATAAGAGTTCATACTATACTTGTTTGATATACCATTAGTGGAACCTCTAACCTTGACATTTGTTATTATCATTGTTTAATCCTTACATTAATATTCCATCTCAAAGTTCTCATCGTTTTCTTCTTCTTCTCTTTTTTTTCTTTATTATTACTACTACTACTACTACTACTACTACTACTACTACTACTACTGTTGTTGTTGTTGTATTATTGTTATTTATAATTTGTACAATTAACCTCCCTGTGGTTCGATCCCGGTCTTGCCGGGTTATTTATTATTTCAACACTCCTGCACTTGGGAGAAGACATCAATTTTTTAGTCGTGTCACAAGGGAAGCAGGGCTATCTTACCCTTGTCTAGTCATAGGTACAAGGTAAAGTGCTTGGGGTAGCCTCTATGCAGCTGCCCCAGAGCTGCTCACAAGGTATGGCTCCATTGCCTCTCCCAAGATGGTGGCAGGGCATGGGGACCATATGTTATGTCAAGGTTTGGAAAAGTGGGGAAGGAGAGAGGTGGGGAATGTAGGAGAAAAAAACCTTTTCCCCCCCTATATACGTGTGTCCAAGAGAAGAAGAAGAAGTACAGTGCTTCCAAACGATATCATTTTGTGTTTTTTTTTAATTGAACAATACATGAAACAATATCATTTTGAACAAAATGTGCCATTTCATTTAAACAAAAAAGTCAATTTCTATCGGTCCTTATTTTATGATTTATTCAATCAAGTCCTCAATTGCAATTTTGATTTTAAGAATCAATTTAATTGCATCCTTGTCAAATTCAAATGTCAGTTCTGATGTTGGTTGCCTTTTTTATTTTAATCCATGGTCTCGGATTTATGCAATTAAACCCCTAATTGACCATCAAAGTTTTAATTTTTTTCAATTTAGCCATTGAATCTTGTTAGTTGGTCCCTAGAGCTTGACACCTTATGCAAATTGGTCATTAACTATAAATTTCTTTAATTTATCTCTTAATTGACCCTAACATTTTGCTTTTCTTACAAATTTGCCCCTGATTTCAACCAATTAACTTGGTAAAAATTAAATTTGATTTCTTAGAATTTCAATCTTCTCAATTAAACCCAAATTGGGTTTCCAAACTTAAATTTTTCACTTATTAAGTCCCGAATAAAGTTAATTTGAACTCATTTTAAGTCCTGACACTTGATTAAATCCTTTAATTAGACTTAAATTAATTCTCAAATATAATTAAAGTTTAGTTTGGCCCATTATTAAATCCAATTCATCTATTAAAAATTTAATTATGCAATTGGATTTAATTTCTATGCAGATTCATCTAATAATCATTTAATCTAACATTGAATTTGCATTGTTTCTTCAGTATAGTGAGGTACAATTAGATTTCAAATTTTATCCAAAATTCCAGCTTTATTTTCCTATATGTTAAAAATCCTCATCGGTTTGTTTTCTCTGCATTGTCAGTTTTTATTTTTTATTTTTGTTTTGGAAGAAAAAAAAGTTAATTTAATTAAAATAAATTATGAAAGTTGCAATGTTTAAATCTCTTTTCCTAGTTTTAGGTTTTTTTACTGGTTTTTAGCTTTCTAGGCATTTTTGGGTTTGCATAAGCTTCCGGGGTTGGTATTCTTATTGTTCTTGAACCTAGATTTGGGTTTTCTTAGCATTGTTTTTTGCATTTTAGCCTTTTTTATAAGCATTTTATTCAAATAAATTGATTATTAAATAGTTAAGTAGATCATTTTTATGAAAGCAACGATTTACCTCAACAACTTGTGATCTTATCCCAATGTAAGGATTGTGACACCATGCGTGTGCAAGAAAGTTACACCATTTTCACATCATGGATCACTTGCAGGATTGAGAGTCGCTGTTTCGCGGGCTTTGTTGTTTCTTGAAACCTATCAGGGCATGCCGCACCTGCAAAAACAAACGGTGGATAAATAAAGTGAAATATTAAACTCCAACCTTACCGTAAGACTATCATAATTTGATTTTTTGTTCCATAAAATCTTTACTTGTAGGAAGAAAAATCCTAGTTTTATAGTACCTTTAATAAGGGGGAAACAATTTCCTACGTTTCTACTATTTTTATATCTTATTTATAACTTAACGAATAAAAAATTTAAATATTCGTATTTTATTCGATTAAATTTTCCATAGCAGAATTGCAATCAAATTCCTTGATCCATCCCGAAAAGAATCAGTTGCAATAAATTTTCCATAGCAGAATTGCTATCAAATCTGCATCACTAAAGATTTAATAGAATGGTTCATGTCTGGTTTTTTAATCCATGAATCTTCACTTTTCACATCAGCACTCCAAAATCACACGTTCTAACAGTGTTAATGTTCTCTCTATCGAAGGTATATTTCATTAGTTTGATATGAAGAAGAGGGGGCAGGAAATGATGGAGATGATTATTTAAATGAGGAGAATGGACTGAGTGGTGGCCAAATTAGGGATTGCAGTTGGGGCTTTCCAACATTTATAAGAAATCATGTCTTTGTAATTACTTACACAACCTAACAGCCATGTGTTATTTACCCATATGATTCCATTATTTGCCAGGACTATATATGTAGCTGGTGGTTGTCTCTGTAGTCATATAAGAGAAATACTTTGACTTGAAATGTTCTCTGATTTACCACCTCTAGGGATGCTTACAGTCACTCCCTCACTGCATACTTAGCCAGGAGGCAATGAAAATAGCCCACCCCAAATGAGACAAAAATTTCCTGGTGAGATAGTCACTGTGATGTTTAATTCGGCAGTTAGCTCTACAATAATAAAGTGCTACAGATGAGGTAATTCAAGGAATTGCAAAGAAGCATACAATAGAGAACAAAGACAGGAAAATGTCAAATCCAGAAAAGAAAAGATATCCAAATTAACTAATCACCACTTAATGGTGTTTCCAAATAATCAGATAGCGAGGAAGAGAAGCCCTCAGAAAAGCTAAGAGAAGCTACTGCTAACAGCTGTACAAAAATTAGCCATTATTCCAAAGCGATAGGGGAGGAGATGCAGCATTACTTCTTATATCTCCGGAAATTGCTCATCAATAGATAATCTCCTATGGCTCTAACTTTAGAGCTCATGATAGTTTAACACTGCCTGCTGCAGCTGTAACTTTCAAGAATCAAGACTGGAAACATACGTTTGCATGTTATTCACGGTAATGCTAAAAGAAAGAAGAAAGATATCAATCATAGGCAGTGTAACTACCTTTGCAGCAGTGAGCCCGACGGGGGCATGGGCGATGTGGAGATCTTGTAACAACGACTACCATCCTTCCGCCTTTCAGTCTTGGTACTCTAACCTATCTAGCTAGCCCGAAGGTTGCCTTGAAGTCCCATTTCTGCGCAGCACCATTAATTAGTGAGATGGCTTCTATTCATAAACAACCATTTGCAAAAGCATAGCTAAATGTAAAAACTTTCCAAGCTTTTTTTCACGGTATGCGTGTTAAAAATGCAGAAAGGTTTTCAATATAGGAATTCAAATTGTGAAAGCATTAAGACTCTGTTGTTTATGCAGTAGTTTTCATGTTCTGGTTAAACCGCAACTTTTTGGTGTTTGGTTAGCTGTAGACTATATTTTTAATTACTGGGATCCACAATAACTTATGTTCCAACCATGTGTTAGGTAAAAGCAATTTAAACTTATTTTATGAATTATTTGCTGAACACTAAACATAGCATTGCAGTTTATATAATTTTTTTAATTTTATATTATTGAAAATAACCTTTTGGTCTTCTCCCTTTCTTGCTCTCTCTACAATTCTTCCGTCTCTCCAATCTCTCACAGGCCTCAATTACTCACTTTTTTTTTTAGTCGATTGGAGATCCAAAAACCTTTGGAAATAATTGAAATCTGTCAATAGATCATTCAGTCTAAAAAAAATTATTTATTTTCTTGTCCTAAACTCAAATCACATGCCAAATCTGCTATCTTCTTCAAGTTTTTTTAAGGTGATGATGCTTCTTCAAAACTCAAACATGCTGAAATTATTATGATTTCAAGGTAATTTTTTTGAGAATTTATTTAAAAATTTTTATGTAACTCAAATTCTCAATATTTGCAATAATCATACCTTTTTTTTAATTTATTTTGTTTTGTTTTGATTCATAACCAAAGATTTAACATCTTTGTCTCTTGAAAAAAACAACAAATTCCTGATATGTGTTGAGGTAGATCCAATACTATTATATTAAGGCACATCCAACACTAAAGGACATTGAAATTGATGATGATGCTAAAGGTAATGTTTTTAATAATTTATTTCAACATTTTTATGTAACTTAAATTTTCAATATTTGCATTTATCATTCCCATCTTCTTCCTATTATAATTTTTTAGCGTTCTATTCTCTATCAGAAACCAAAAAGGTCTTAATAATCTATCTCTTGAAAAGCACAACAAACACCCAATCTCTATTACAGTACATCCTACACCACAAGACTTAGTATTTTTGTTTTTTTTTTCAAGTTACATGTTTTAATGTTTAGATATAATCGGGGGGGGGGGGGGGGGGGGGGGGGGGGGGGGGGGGGGGGGGGGGGGGGGGGGGGGGGGGGGGGGGGGGGGGGGGGGGGATGAAGTCATGTCCTGATGTATTTCTTAATACACCACCATTATATATGTCAACATTTGTATTTTCTAAGTTTAAATTGTTTAAAGATTTAGATTTTTTTGTTTGTAATTTTATAAATTGTGTGCTGCTTTAATATATGATCAATCAACATCTTATAAATAAATTAACTTGATTATATGCTTAATGATTTGCTTTTCTTATTTTGTAACTCACTTTTCTAAACTTGCATGAGTTTCTTTCAATTGTTGTTTTTATAAACTTGGTTCTGTGCATGTTTCTTATGTCTTTATTACATTGAGTGCTATAAAATTAGTCTTTTTTCTTAAGTTGCGTGTTTTAAGGTTGATATATAACCAGGAAACAATTGAAGCCATGTTGATTACTACTTAAAAGTGCATTTTTATCATGATTTTATATCATCATTTTGCACTTGAAGTATCAATAACTCCTTAACCAAAGCATGTTTTATAATAATATATCTAAGAATATAAGATACCTTTAATTTGTGGTAAATGTTCATTTTAAATGCAGGCCTATCACATAAATGAAAGGATTGATTGATGACTTTAAGAACTTCAATTGCAAAGGCAAAGAGATGACCAAAATTAGAAAAGAGATGTCGGTGCAATCCAAACCGGAACACTGTTCGGTAATTGGGTCATATCTGGAGCTATAAATCTCAAATTTAGGTCTACTTTATATGGATGGAAAGGTAAGACATAGGCCTACTACTTTCATATGGAGCCCAAGATCTAAAAAGGCCATTTTCAAGTCCAAATTATTGCAACAACAAAGAAGCCCGAAGTTGTCCTCCAGCCCGAGCACTATTCAGTATTTTGGTCATATCTGGAGTTCTAGAAGTCGAAATGAGCTGATGTTTTTACACAAGAAAGCTGAGACAATTGCCTACAACTTTCATGTTTTTGCGTGGCTCCAATTTTGACGTTATCAATGACGTTTTGGACATATAAGAGAAGATAAGGATTGTCACCAAGTCAAGAGTTGGTCACCCACTCATCAATTAGTCATCAAATCAATAGTTCCCAATTTTGTTTTATAAAAGGAGGCATTTGCCATGCATTTAGGCATCTTGGTCTCCAGATCAAGATCATGCTTTTGCTTTCTCTCTTTGTATTTTTTTGTATTGCTTATGCTTTGCTTTCATTAATATCAAGTTTATGCCTTTCATTTCCTTTCCTTTACTTAGTTAACTTTTATCTTGTTTATGTTCTTGTTTTGTTTATTTATTTTTCTTTCTTTCATTATGTTTAGTTAAGTTTATTATGTCAAGGTGAAAAGGTTACACTAATGGTGTGAGAATAAGTATAATGTAAACTTAATATGGACTTTAATGTTTGATACTAACATGTTTTATATTTGTTATCTTGTTCACTCTTTAATACTTTGCTTATTAAATGACTAATCTTGATTTATGTTGTATAACACTTGGTACAACAAATACTTGACACTTTCATAGCCCATACTGTATGGTATAACCGACACCTGAGTTATGAAAGGAACTTGATTTGTTGTTAACATAAGTTATAATCATGAATGCTTGATGACATTTACAAGTATTAGCATTAATTGAATAAGATGACTAATGTAATCATGTTAACAATCTATAATCTGATTGGAACCTCCTCTGTATGTGGTATCCAATTGAATAATAAGAGTTTATATTATACTTGTTTGAGATACCATTAGTGGATCCTCTAACCTGGACATTGTTTGTTATCATTGTTTAATCCTTACGTTAATGTTCCATCTCAAAGTTCCCATCAACTTTTCTTCTTTTTCTTCTTTTTTTCTTTATTATTGTTATTATTATTGTTATTACTACTACTACTACTACTACTACTAGTAGTAGTAGTAGTAGTAGTAGTAGTAGTAGTATTATTATTGCTAATATTATTATTAACTACTACTGCTACTAATATTATTATTGCTACTCTTATTATTATTGTTATTGTTACTATTGTTGTTGTTTATAATTGTTATTTATAATTTGTACAATTAACCTCCCTGTGGTTCGACTCCGGTCTTTTGTACAATTAACCTCCCTGTGGTTCGACCCCGGTCTTGCTGGGTTATTTATTACTTCGACACTCCTGCACTTGGGAGAAGACAACAATCTTTTAGTCGTGTCAAGTTTTTGGCGCCGTTGCCGGGGAGGTAAGTTTTGTATAAATTATAATATTTATTTTATTTTCTCTCTTCACTTTTCTTGTATATAACTTTGTTTCTTTTCTCTTGTTTCTTCTTCTTTTGTTTTCTTTTTCCTTTTATTCTATTCCTACACGTGCATGAGATTGTGGTCATGTACATCAAGTGGTAGACTTTCTAGGGTATCCTCATCATTTTTATAAAATATGGCCGAAGAAGATAATCAATCACTTCATAATGAGAATAATGAGAATAACCGTGTTAGAACACTTAGAGACCACATGAATCCCACAAGAACAAGTGCACCATCATGCATAGTTTTTCCTCCAGATGCATCTCATTTTAATTTTAAACCAGGTATTATTCAACTTTTACCTTCTTTTCATGGCTTAGAATTAGAAAATCCATACTTGCATTTAAGGGAATTCGAGGAGGTCTACAACACATATAATAATTTAAATTGTAGCATGAACACCATCAGATTAAAGTTTTTTCCTTTTTCATTAAAAAATAAAGCTAAAACATGGCTATAAAATTTGAGACCAGGATCCATTCGTGCTTGGAATGAAATACAACAACAATTTTTAAAGAAGTTTTTCCCATCTCACAAATCACCACTTTCACTCAAAAACCAGGAGAAACATTTTACCAATGTTGGGATAGGTAGCGAGACTTGCTTAATACTTGCCCTCATCATGGTTTTGAAACATGGAGATTGGTTTCACATTTTTATGAAGGGTTAACACCTAGAGATAGGCAAATGGTTGAATTGATGTGCAATGGAACTTTTGAAGATAACGATCTTGATGAAGCAATGGAGTAGTTAGACTTGTTAGCTGAAAATGCTCAAAATTGGGACACCGTGGGTACTTATGAGGCACCGAGTAAAACTCAACCTCATACATCTAGTAGAGGTATGTACAACCTTAGAGAAGATCATGACCTCCAAGTTAAGTTTGCATCTTTAGCTAGAAAAGTCGAGACACTAGAGTTGAAAATGAGTGGTCAATTTAAATCTATTAAAAACATTGTATGTCAAATATGTGAAACAAATGAAACACTCAACTAGTAACTGTCCAACCTTGCCTTCTTTTAAGAAATGTCTCCATGAACAAGCCCATGTTTTAAACAGTTTCGAAAGGCCCAATCATAACCCATATTTGCAAACATACAACTCTGGTTGGAGAAATTATCAAAATTTCAGTTGGAAGAGTGACAATGCAAAAACTTCACATCCACAGTTTCAAACATACCATAATTTCCAAAATTCTTATGGATATGCACCTTTTTATGCTTCACCTCTTACAAGAAATTTTGAGGAAACTTTGTATGCATTCATTGAAAAGCAAGAGACAATCAACACTCAACTTGCTCAAAACATAACAGATTTTAAAGATACTCTTGCAAAATTTTCATCTGCTCTTAGTTTTCAAGAGAAAGGTAAGTTTCCATCTCAACCACAGCAAAATCCCAAGGGGCAATATAATGCAAATGCAAGTAGTCCTGGAAGTCAACACATGGATCAAGTCAAATCAATCACTACTCTTCGTAATGGTAAGGTTATTCACAAACCAATTCTTAAACCTGGTGAGAAAGATGATGAGTCAATCTCTAAGGGTAAGGAAGGGGTTGAATCTGAACATTGCAAAGAAAAGACTGATTCCCCGCCAGTACTTTCATTTCCTCATGCCATGACCGATCAGGAAGAAATTGATGATGAAAAAGGCACCGAAAATGTTGATGTGGATCTTTTATCAAAAGTGACAACAAATTCGACACTCGACATCACATCAATCAATTATTACTTTCCTGATGAATCTTTACTTTCTCTTAGTTCAATGCCTTGGTTTGCTAAAAATATCAATTTTCTTGCTTCAGGATTTTTGCCAGCTCACTAGAGTACCGAAGACAAAAGAAAATTTTTGAGCAACGTGCAAAATTTTTATTGGGATGACCTTTACTTATTCAATTATTATCCTGATCAAATATTTCAAAGATGCATTCTTGACAATGAGGTAAGTAATTTCATTAAATTTTATCACTCTAAGGCACGTGGGGATCATTTATCATAAAAAAATAGGATTGTAGAAATCTTATAGAGTGGATTTTACTGGCCCACCATATTCAAGGAGTCACATGCATTCCACAAAAACTATGAAAATTGTCAAAAGGTGGGATTTATTTCAAAACATAGAGAGTCTTTAGATAATCTTCTATTGACTCTTAAGTCTCATCATAGTCAAGATAAGCATCGTGCAATTCATGATTTATGGCCACTATTTCATAGAGAACATGATGGACTTAGTCTTGGGAATCTGACTAAAAAAGACCCTATTTGCCAGTTTTTAAGAAAACTGGATAGGAAGCCTATCCCCGACCCATAGAGGGCGTTTAAGCCGTTCTTGGACGTAAAACCAAGGGAAGATGTGAGCCATAATCACAACTACCTATACATACACATGCTTTTTCAAAAGTAAATAAATAAATAAATAAAGAGAGAGAGTGTGTGTGTGAGACTCTAGCTGGCCTACATATAGGTGGCATGATTGCCTTTCTAATTTCTCATCTATAAAACCCTCTCTTCCTTCCTTTCATTTCTACTCAACCCATACATTCAACAAATACACAAGTGTGTAGAAATGGCAAGTTCCTCAGGTCATCATATAAGAAATATTTGTGTTTTCGGTGGATCTAGTCCTGGGAAAGAAAAGGAGTTTTTAGAATCAGCAAATCATCTTGGTCAAGTGCTAGCTGAGAGAAAGATTCATTTAGTGTATGGGGGAGACAGTCTAGGGTTAATGGGAGGTGTGTCAATAGCTATATTTTTAGGAGGTAGTCAAGTTTTGGGGGTCATCCCCAAAGCTTTAGCACAAGGGGACATCATTGGAAAAACAATTGGAGAGGAACTTCAGGTCTCCACAATATCGGCTCGAATGAATGCAATGTTTAACCATGCTGATGCCTTCATTGCTTTACCAGGTGGTCTAGGCATATTGGAAGAGATCTTTCATATTTCCTCTTGGGCCCAACTGCACATTCACCATAAACCCATAGGTTTGTTAAATGTTAATGGTTATTATGATAAGTTGTTGTCTTTTCTTGATCATGTTGTGGAACAGGAATTTCTAACATCATCTGCACGACAAATCATAATCTCTACTGCTACTGCTGAACAATTGATTGACCAATTACAATCTTTCATTCCTGTAATTGATCCTTCCATGAGACGCATAAATTGGTCAACTAAGGAAAACCGTAAAAAGCTTATATTGAATTTGAGCCTTCATTTATGAATCTTTGTGTCTTTTGGTTTTACTATTGTGTTTTGTTGTTACTTATATTTGTTTCAGTGTGTTTCAGGTTTGTCACTGTTTGTTATTTCAGGTGATATCTTCTATACTCTATCTTTCAACCTTTAAACATTGAGGACAATGTCTTGTTTCAGTTGGGGGGAGAGGGTAGTAGCTAAAAACAAAAACTGTGTTTTCTATTTCATAAAGTATGTACAAAATTGTTGTTACTATGATGGCAGAGTAAAGAGAACTTTTATGACTCTTGAGACGCATCTTAGTAACCATTCGTAACAAGGTCTATCATAATACTTCTTGAAATATTCAGATTTACAAACTCTCGCATAATACTTCCTGAAATATTCAGGTTTACAAACTCTCGTATTATTATCACTTAATTCTGCTCATATACTTATTTAACATGTATTCTTAAACCTTAATGTAGACACACACACACTTTAACATATGATTGTGGGTTGCATATTGGATTATTACATTATTTATGTTCTTTGGTTAAAGGTAACAACTAAGGGAAAGGGATTGTATATAATTAAAAAAAAAGAAAAAAAATGATAATAATAAAAATATATATAAGTTTGGTTTCGTAGCCTCCCTAACATATGCAATTAAGCCTGAAGGGGTGTTTTAACACCTAATACCCTAAAGTCAACTGACTTGGGAGCTAGTGGCCCAACGCTTGTTACATGGGTTGAGGAGAAAAGCTTAAGGGAATCAAACATTGCACTATCTATATACAAGTATCTGCGACTCGAATTACTAAGCTCGTAGGGGTGTCTTAACACCTAATGCCCTAAGACCAACTGGTCTGGGAGTCATTAGGTGAAAGCTCGTTACATGGGTTAAAGATGCATGATGTTTTTAAATTATAAGTATATATATTTATAAAAAAAAAAAAGAAAAAAAGAAAAAAAGAAGACAAAAATAATAATCCCAACCCAAGGAAGTTAATCTTAAACATTAGAACCAAAAAATTTTGTTTTCTTCCAAGAAAAGACCTATAATTATGTGTTGATACATTGAGCATAAAAGAAAGGTTTATGAATATCTTGTTAAGAGGTATTGAGCAGATATATAAATTTAATGAGAGTTTGTTTATCTGGATAGATTAATGGAAGTTGAATGATGAATACTTTGCTTTGTGAAATTTGCAAATTGTTTTTCTATTTTAACGCTTTGATTACTAGAGACTAGTAATAAGCTGGTTGGGGGCTGTGATTAGTACTTAAAAGTGCATTTTTATCATGGTTTTGTATCATCATTTTGCACTTGAAGTATCAATAACTCCTTAACTAAAGCATGTTTTATAATAATATATCTAATAATATAAGATACCTTTAATTTGTGGTAAATGTTAATTTTAAATGCAGGCCTATCACATAAATGAAAGGATTGATTGATGACTTTAAGAACTTCAATTGCAAGAGCAAAGAGATGACCAAAATTAGAAAAGAGATGTCGGTGCAATCCAAACTGGAACACTGTTCGGTAATTGGGTCATATCTGGAGCTATAGATCTCAGATTTAGGTCTACTTTATATGGATGGAAAGGTAAGACATAGTTCTACAACTTTCATATGGAGCTGAGATAATTTCCTACAACTTTCATGCTTTCAAGTGGATCCACGTTGACGTTATGAATGATGTTTTTGGCAGATAAGAGAAGATAAGGATTGTCACCAAGTCAAGAGTTGGCCACCCACTCATCAATTAGTCATCAAATCAATAGTTCCCAATTTTAGCCTATAAAAGGAGGCATTTGCCATGCATTTAGACATCTTGAGTCATCAAATTAATAGTTTCCAATTTTGGCCTATAAAAGGAGGCATTTGCCATGCATTTAGGCATCTTGGTTTCCAGATCAAGATCATGCTCTTGCTTTCTCTCTTTGTATTTTTTGTAAAACTTATGCTTTGCTTTCATTAATATCAAGTTTATGCTTCCAGATCAAGATCATGTTCTTCCTTTCTCTCTTTGTATTTTTTATGCTTTGTTTTCATTAATATTAAGTTTATGCCTTTCATTTCCTTTCCTTTACTTAGTTAACTTTTATGTTCTTATTTTGTTTATCTATTTTTCTTTCTTTCATTATGTCTAGCTAAGTTAGTTATGTCAAGGTGAAAAGGTTACACTAATGGTGTAAGAATAAGTATAGTGTAAACTTAATATGGACTTTAATGTTTGATACTAACATGTTTTATATTTGTTATCTTGTTCACTCTTTAATACTTTGCTTGTTAAATGACTAATCTTGATTTATGTTGTATAACACTTGGTATAACAAATGCTTGGCACTTTCATAGCCCATACTGTATGGTATAACCGACACTTGAGCTATGAAAGGAACTTGATTTGTTGTTAACATAAGTTATAATCATGAATGCTTGACGAAATTTACAAGTATTAGCATTACCTGAATAAGATGCCTAATGTAATCATGTTAACAATCTATAATCTGATTGGAACCTCCTCTGTGTGTGGTTTCCAATTGAATAATAAGAGTTTATACTATACTTGTTTGACATACCATTAGTGGATCCTCTAACCTTGACATTGTTTGTTATCATTGTTTAATCCTTACGTTAATTTTCCATCTCAAAGTTCTCATCAACTTTTCTTCTTTTTCTTTTTCTTCTTCTTTTTTTCTTTATTATTGTGATTATTATTGCTATTATTATTATTATTATTATTATTATTAGTACTACTACTACCACCACCACCACCACCACCACTACTACTACTACTAGTAGTATTATTGCTACTATTATTATTGTTGTTATTGTTACTATTGTTGTTGTTTATAATTGTTATTTATAATTTGTACAATTAACCTCCCTGTGGTTCGACTCCGGTCTTGCTGGGTTATTTATTACTTCGACACTCCTGCACTTGGGAGAAGACAACAATCTTTTATTCATGTCACATGTCTTTATGCATGCATTGCCACTATATATGTAAATATTTGCATTTTCTAGCTTACATGTTTTAAGGCTTAGATTTTTGTTATTTGTAATATTATGAATTGTGTGTTGCTTTAAGTGGGATCAATCAACATCTTATGAATATCTGAACTTAATTATATGCTTAATGATTTGGTTTTCTTATTTTTAAACTCTTTTTTCTTAACTTGCATGTTGATTAATACTTTAAAGTGCATTTTTATCAAGGTTTTATATCATCATTTTGCACTCGAAGTTTCAATAACTCCTTAACTAAAGCATCTTTTATAATAACGTATCTAATAATATAAGATACCTTTAATTTATGATAAATATTCATTTTAAATTCAGGCTTATCACATAAATGAAAGGATTGATTGATGAATTTAAGAACTGAAATTGAAAGGACAAAGAGATGGCCAAACTTAGAAAAGAGATACCGATGCAGTCCAAATCGGAACAATGTTCGGTAATTGGTTCATATCTGGAGCGGTAGATCTCGTATTTAGGTCTACTTTATATGGATGGAAAGGAAAGACATAGGCCTACAACTTTCATATGGAGCCCAAGATCTAAAAAGATCATTTTCAAGTCCAAATTGTAGCAACAACAAAGAAGTCTGAATCTGTCTTCCAGCCCGAGCATTGTTCAATATTTGGCTCATATCTGGAGTTCTAGATGTCCAAATAAGCTGAAGGTTTTACATAAGAAATCTGTAAAAATTTCCTACAACTTTTATGTTTTCAAGTGGCTTCAATTTTGACGTTATCAATGACGTTTTGGGCAGACAAGAGAAGATAAGGATTGTCACTAAGTCAAGAGTTGGTCATTTACTCATCAATTAGTCATCAAATCAATAGTTTCCAATTTTGGCCTATAAAAGGAGGCATTTGTCATGCATTTAGGCATCTTGGTTTCCAGATCAAGATCATGCTCTTGCTTTTTCTCTTTATATTTTTTGTAATGTTATGCTTTGCTTTCATTAATATCAAGTTTATGCCTTTCATTTCCTTTCATTTACTTAGTTAACTTTTATCTTATTTATGTTCTTATTTTGTTTATTTATTTTTCTTTCTTTCATTATTTATGGTATAACCGACACCTAAATGCTTGGCTCTTTCATAGCCCATAATGTATGGTATAACCGACACCTGAGTTATGAAAGGAACTTGATTTGTTGTTAACATAAGTTATAATCATGAATGCTTGACGAGATTTACAAGTATTAGCATTAATCAAATAAGATGACTAATGTAATCATGTTAACAATTTATAATCAGATTGGAACCTCCTTTGTGTATGGTTTCCAATTGAATAATAAGATTTTATACTATACTTGTTTGACATACCATTAATGGATCCTCTAACCTTGACATTTGTTATTATCATTGTTTAATCGTTACATTAATATTCCATCTCAAAGTTCTCATCATCATCATCTTTTTCTTCTCCTTCTTTTTCTTTATTATTATTATT
This sequence comes from Populus euphratica, assembly GCF_000495115.2. Classification (NCBI taxonomy): domain Eukaryota; kingdom Viridiplantae; phylum Streptophyta; class Magnoliopsida; order Malpighiales; family Salicaceae; genus Populus; species Populus euphratica. The sequence goes on along the minus strand of NW_011500932.1, from coordinate 18,235 downwards.
GTTGTTGTTGTTGTTATTATTGTTATTATTGTTATTATTATTATTGTTATTGTTGTTATTGTTATTGTTATTATTATTGTTGTTTATAATATGTACAATTAACCTCCTTGTGGTTCGACCCCGGTCTTGCCGGGTTATTTATTACTTTGACACTCCTGCACTTAGAAGAAGACATCAATCTTTTTGTCGTGTCAAGTTTTTGGCGCCATTGCCAGGGAGGTAACTTCTTGTATAAATTATAATATTTATTTTATTTGCACTTTTCACTTTTCTTATATATAACTTTGTTTCTTGTTTCTTCTTCTTTTTTCTTCTTCTTTCTTTTATTTTATTCCTACACGTGCATGAGAGTGTGGTCACGTACATCAAGTGGTAGACTTTGTAGGGTATCCTCATCATTTTCAGAAAATATAGCTGAAGAAGATAATCAATCACTTCATAATGAAAATAATGAGAATAATCGTGTTAGAACACTTAGAGACCACATGAATCCCATAAGAACAAGTGCACCATCATGCATAGTTTTTCCTCCTGATGCATCTCATTTTAATTTTAAGCCAGACATTATTCAAGTTTTACCTTCTTTTCATGGCTTAGATTTGGAAAATCCATACTTGCAATAAAGGGAATTTGAGGAGGTTTGCAACATATATAATAATTTAAATTGTAGCATGAACACCATCAGATTAAAGCTTTTTCCTTTTTCATTAAAAGATAAAGCTAAAACATGGCTATAAAATTTGAGACCTGGATCCATTCGTGCTTGGGATGAAATGCAACAACAGTTTTTAAAGAAGTTTTTCCCATCTCACAGAACAAACTCTTTCAAAAGACAAATCACCACTTTCACTCAAAAACCAGGAGAAACATTTTACCAATGTTGGGATAGGTATCGAGACTTGTTTAATACTTACCCTCATCATGGTTTTGAAACATGGAGATTGGTTTCATATTTTTATGAAGGGTTGACACTTAGAGATAGACAAATGGTTGAATTGATGTGCAATAGAACTTTTGAAGATAAAGACCCTAATGAAACAATGGAGTACTTAGATTTGTTAGCTGAAAATGCTCAAAATTGGGACACCGCGGGTACTTATGAGGCATCGAGTAAAACTCAACCTCATACATCTAGTAGAGGTATGTATAACCTTAGGGAAGATCATGACCTTCAAGTCAACTTTGCATCTTTAGCTAGAAAGGTTGAGGCACTAGAATTGAAAAAGAGTGGTCAATTAAAATCTGTTGAAAACATTGTGTGTCAAATATGTGAAACCAATGAACACTCAACCAATAATTATCTAACCTTGCCTTCTTTTAAGGAATGTCTCCATGAACAACCCTATGCTTTAAACAATTTCCAAAGAGCCAACCACAACCTATACTCCTAAATATACAACCCTAGTTGGAGAAATCACCCAAATTTCAGCTGGAAGAGTGATAATAACAATGTATAAACTTCACAACCACCGTTTCAAGCACACCATAATTTCTAAAATTCTCATGGATATGCACCTCCTTATGCTCCACCTCCTAGAAGAAATCTTGAGAAAACATTGCATGCATTCATTGAAAAGCAAGAGACAATCAATACTCAAATTGCTCAAAACATGACATATTTTAAAGATACTCTTGCAAAATTGACATCTTCTCTCAGTTTCCAAGAGAAAGGTAAGTTTCCATCTCAACCATAACAAAATCTCAAGGGGCAATACAATGCAAATGCAAGTAGTTCCAGAAGCCAACACATGGATCAAGTCAAATCAATCACTACTCTTCGTAGTGGTAAGGTTATTGAAAAACCAACTCTTAAGGGTAAGGAAGGGGTTGAATCTGAAAATTGCAAAGAAAGGACTGATTCCCCGCCAAGGCTTCCATTTCCTCAAGCCATGACCAAACAAAGGAAAGTCAATCACAACTCTGAAATCTTTGAAACTTTCAAACAGGTAAGAATCAATATACCTTTGCTGGATGCTATTAAACAAGTTCCTTCCTATGCTAAATTTTTGAAAGATCTATGCACTGTGAAGAGGAAACTGAATGTGAAAAAGAAAGCCTTTTTAGCCGAACAAATAAGTGTCATTCTTCAGAACAATAATGCTTTGAAATAGAAAGACCCTGGTTGTCCTATAATTTCTTGCTTTATTGGAGAACATAAAATTGAAAGAGCCTTACTTGATCATGGAGCTAGTGTGAATTTACTTCGATATTCAGTTTTTTAAAGTCTCAATCTAGGTGAGTTAAAATCATCTTCTATAACTCTTTTACTTGCCGATAGATCTATAAAAATGCCTAGAGGAATAATTGAAGATGTGTTAGTACAAGTCGATAAATTCATTTATCTTGTTGATTTTATTGTCTTGGACACACAACCTGTTGAAGTATGTAATTTATTTCCTGTTATTTTAGAACGTCTATTTATTACAACTTCTCACGCATTGATTAATTATAGGAATGGACTGATGAAGCTATCATTTGGACACATGACATTGGAGATGAATATTTTCAATATTTGCAAGCAACCCGAATGACATTGGAGATGAATATTTTCAACATTTGCAAGCAACCTGGAGATGATAATGATTTACAAGAAGTAGATCATATTGACGAATTAGTTTATGATCAACTTGAATCTACTTTAAGTAAAAATGAGTTAGATGAATCTGAAGATTTGCAAATGATTTATTCTGAGAAAGAAATCACAGATGAAAAACGCATCGAAAATGTTGATACGGATCTTTTTTCAAGAGTGACAACAAATTCGACATCTAACATCACACTAATCGATGATTACTTTCCTAACAAATCCTTACTTTCTCTTAGTCCAATACCTTGGTATTATAAAAATATCAATTTTCTTGCTTTAGGAGATTTGCCAGCTGATTGAAGTACCCAAGACAAAGAAAAGTTTTTGAATGGAGTGAAGAACTTTTATTGTGATGACCCTAACTTATTCAAATATTATCCTGATCAAATATTTCAAAGATTCATTCCCGACAATGAGGTAAGTAGTGTCATTAAACTTTGTCATTCTGAAGCATGTGGAAGTTATTTCCCGTAAAAAAAACAGCTACAAAAATCTTTCAAAATGGATTTTATTGGCCCCCCATGTTCAAGGACACGCATGCATTATGCAAAACTTGTGAAAATTGTCAAAAAATTGATACTAGTCAAAAAGCTTTGTTTTATAATTCTCAACTCTATTCATTCCTTGGAGAGCTAAGATCAAGATGGAACAATCCTTATAGGGCCTGTGATATTGAGAATTCAATGAATGACAATGTTTTTAAGGAAAATGGACATCGTTTGAAAGCTTACTTTGATAATTTTTCTAGTGAAAATGAATCAACTGGTTTGAATAATCTTGTAGATAAAGGTTGGTTATTTTGTTTTTCTTATGTTGTTTTTGTGTTTATTTTTTGAGTGATTTTTGTTAGTTTCTCTCACCCAGTCAAATGGCGGACAACGGTACTCCGTGACTTAAGTCGGTTCTTTTAGTTTCCCATAATAACTGATATCTGTGTATATATTTGTGCAATTCTTTGAATCTCAATTATAATTATCATTTAATAATGGACACTAATCTTGAAAAATTGAAAAGGTATTTTCTCGCTCTACCTTAGAATACGATTATAAAAATTTATCATGCTAGATGTGCAAGATTGAGGTTATTAATGAATCATGGAATTCCTGAAAATATTCGCTGGTTGATTGAAGAAAAGGTCTGATTATGAGGTGAGTCCTCTAATTCCTTCATTTCACACATGCTTGGAACAGGTAAAAGCACTTTTGCAAAGAAACATCGTGCAAAACAACTGAAAGTTTGTCATCGATGTGCCAGATGGACTTGTAATGCACAATGTTATTCTTTAGGAATGGTATCTATAAACCGTGAAGATAAAATATAGTTCATTAAGGATGGTCTAAGTAAGGAGTCTTTAGATAATCTTCTATTAACTCTTGAGACACATCCTTATGGAGATGTGCATCACGCAATTCATGATTTATGGCTACTATTTCATAAAGAACATGCTCGACTTAGTCTTGGAAATCTGACTAAAAAAGACCCTATTTGCCAGTTTTTAAGAAAGCTGGATGGGAAGCCTATCCCCGACCCATAGAGGGTGTTTAAGTCATTCTTGGACGTAAAACCAAGGGAAGATATGAGCCACAATCACAACTACCTGTACATACACATGTTTTTTTAAAAGTAAATAAATAAATAAATAAAGAGAGAGTGTGTGTATGTGTGTGAGACTCCAGCTGGCCTACATATAAGTGATATGATTGCCTTTCTAATTTCTCATATATAAAATCCTCTCTTCCTTCCTTTTATTTCTACTCAACCCATACATTCAACAAATACAGAAGTGTGTAGAAATGGCAAGTTCCTCAGGTCATCATATAAGAAATATTTGTGTTTTCGGTGGATCTAGTATTGGAAAAGAAAAGGAGTTTTTAGAATCAGCAAATCATCTTGGTCAGGTGCTAGCTGAGAGAAAGATTCATTTAGTGTATGGGAGAGGCAGTTTTGAGTTAATAGGAGGTGTGTCAATAGTTGTATTTTTAGGAGGTAGTCAAGTTTTGGGGGTCGTCCCTGAAGCTTTAGTATTAGGGGATATCATTGGAAAAATAATTGGAAAGGAACTTCAGTTCTCCACAATGTTTGCTCGAATGAATGCAATGTTTAACCATGCTGATGCCTTCATTGCTTTACCAGGTGGTCTAGGCACATTGAAAGAGATCTTTCATATTTCCTCTTGTGCCCAACTGCACATTCACCATAAACCTATAGGTTTGTTAAATGTTAATGGTTATTATGATAAGTTGTTGTCTTTTCTTGATCATGCTGTGAAACAGGAATTTCTAACATCTTTTACACGATAAATCATAATCTCTGTTACTACTATTGAACAATTAATTAACCAATTACAATATTTCATTCCTATGATTGATCCCTCCATTTTATCCCTCCATGAGTCGCATAAATTGGTCATCTAAGGAAAGCCGTAAAAAGCTTAAATTAGATTTGAGCCTTCATTTATGAATCTTTGTGTCTTTCGGTTTTATTATTATGTTTTGTTGTTTTTTATATTTGTTTCAGTGTGTTTTAGGTTTGTCAATGTTCGTTATTTCAGGTGATATCTTTTATACTCTATGTTTCTACCTTAGAACATTGAGGATAATATCTCATTTTGGTTGGGGGGAGAGGGTAATAGCTAAAAAAAAAGAAGCTAACAGTGTTTTTTATTTGATAAAGCATGTGCAAAATTATTGTTACTATGATGGCAGAGTAAATGAGATCTTTTTATGACTCTTAAGACGCATCTTAGTAACTATTCTTAATAAGGTTTATCTTAATACTTCTTGAAATATTCAGGTTTACAAACTCTCGCATTACTATCACTTAATTCTGCTCATATACTCATTTAACATGTAGTCTTAAACCTTAATTTACACACACACACACACTTTAACATATGATTGTGGGTTGCATATTGGATTATTACATTATTTGTGTTCTTTTGTTAAAGGTAACAACTAAGGGAAAGGGATAGTATATAATTAAAAAAATAAAAAAATTAAAAAAATGAAAAAAAATGAAATGATGATAATAAAAATATAAATAAGTTTGGTTTCGTAGCCTCCCTAACCTGAGCAATTAAGCCCGAAGGGGTGTTTTAACACTTAATACCCTAAAGTCAACTGACTTGGGAGTTATTGGTCCAACACTTGTTACATGGGTTGAGGAGAAAAGCTTAAGGGAATCAAACATTGCACTATCTACATATCAGTATCTGCAACCTGAGTTACTAAGCTCGTAGGGGTGTCTCAACACCTAATGCCCTAAGACCAACTCGTCTGGGAGTCATTAGCCAAAAGCTCGTTACATGGGTTAAAGATATATGGTGTTTTAAGTTATATATATATAAAGAAAAAAAATAAGAATAAAAATAATCTTAACCCAAGGAAGTTAACCTTAAACATTGGAACAAAAATTTTATTTTCTTCCAAGAAAAGCCCTATAATTATATGTTGATATATAGAGCATAAAAGAAAGGTTTATTAATATCTCTTCATGATAAAGGCTCAAGGTAAATCTCTCTTTATGAGAGAGTCTCTACCTTATCAGATTAAATCCTAATCATTCTAAGGTCTGAATATTAACATCACATTTATTAACACTTTGTATCTTTAATACCTGAGGGGTGTACTTTATCATGTAATTTTACACCCACAAATATTAAAGTCAACATTTAGATCCTAAGGAGAAAATGTTTTTTTTTTTAGAAAATCGGTATTTTAATATTGGATTTGTATTTTACAATGTAAATATACAAC
>NW_011500932.1:4990-10898 GCF_000495115.2 Populus euphratica | reverse complement strand
TTTTCTTTTTTTTTTTTTTTAACTCTATATACATATACTTTAAAAACATCATGCATCTTTAACCCATGTAACGAGCTTTCAGCTAATGACTCCCAGACCAGTTGGTCTTAGGGCATTAGGTGTTAAGACACCCCTACGAGCTTAGTAACTCGGGTCGCAGATACTGATATGTAGATAGTGCAATGTTTGATTCCCTTAAGCTTTTCTCCTCAACCCATGTAACAAGCGTTGGGCCAATAGCTTCCAAGTCAGTTGACTTTAGGGTATTAGGTGTTAAAACACCCCTTCGGGCTTAATTGCTTAGGTTAGGGAGGCTACAAAACCAAACTTATCTACATTTTTATTATTATCATTTTTTTTCTTTTTTTTCTTTTTTTTATTATATACTATCATTTTCCCTTAGTTGTTACCTTTAACAAAAGAACATAAATGATGTAATAATCCAATATGCAACCCACAATCATATATTAAAGTGTGTGTGTGTGTGTGTAAATTAAGGTTTAAGAATACATGTTAAATAAGTATATGAGCAGAATTAAGTGATAATAATGCGAGAGTTTGTAAATCTGAATATTTCAAGAAGTATTATGATAGACCTTGTTACGAATAATTACTAAGATGCGTCTCAAGAGTCACTTTAACAAAAGAACTCTCAAGAGTCATAAAAGTTCTCCTTACTCTGCCATCATAGTAACAACAATTTAGCACATGCTTTATGAAATAGAAAACACAGTTTTTTTTTTTTTAGCTACTACCCTCTCCCCCCAACTAAAACAAGACATTGTCCTTAATGTTTAAAGGTAGAAAGATAGAGTATAGAAGATATCACCTGAAATAACGAACACTGACAAACCTGAAACACACTGAAACAAATATAAGAAACAACAAAACACAATAATAAAACCAAAAGACAAAAAGATTCACAAATGAAGGCTCAAATCTAATTTAAGCTTTTTACGGATTTCCTTAGATGACCAATTTATATGACTCATGGAGAGATCAATCACAGGAATGAAAGATTGTAGTTGGTCAATCAATTGTTCAGCAGTAGCAGTAGAGATTATGATTTGTCATGCAGAAGATGTTAGAAATTCCTGTTCCACAGCATGATCAAGAAAAGACAACAACTTATCATAATAACCATTAACATTTAACAAACCTATGGGTTTATGGTGAATGTGCCGTTGGGCCCAAGAGGAAAAATGAAAGTTCACTTCCAATGTGCCTAGACCACCTGGTAAAGCAATGAAGGCATCAGCATGGTTAAACATTGCATTCATTCGAGCAAACATTGTGGAGACCTGAAGTTCCTCTCCAATTGTTTTTCCAATGATGTCCCCTTGTGCTAAAGCTTTAGGGACGACCCCCAAAACTTGACTAAGGGACGAACCCCAAAACTTGACTACCTTCTAAAAATGCAGCTATTGACACACCTCCCATTAACCCAAGACTGCATCCCCTATACACTAAATGAATCTTTCTCTCAGCTAGCACTTAACCAAGATGATTTGCTGATTCTAAAAACTCCTTTTCTTTTCCAGGACTAGATCCACCAAAAACACAAATATTTCGTATATGATGACCTGAGGAACTTGCCATTTCTACACACTTCTGTATTTGTTGAATGTATGGGTTGAGTAGAAATGAAAGGAAGGAAGAGAGGACTTTATAGATGAGAAATTAGAAAGGCAATCATACCACCTATATGTAAGCCAGCTAGAGTCTCACACACACACTCTCTCTCTTTATTTATTTACTTTTGAAAAAGCATGTGTATGTACAGGTAGTTGTGATTGTGGCTCACATCTTCCCTTGGTTTTACGTCCAAGAATGGCTTAAACACCCTCTATGGGTTGGGGATTAGCTTCCCATCCAATTTTCTTAAAAACTGGCAAACATGGTCTTTTTTTAGTCAGATTCCCAAGACTAAGTTGAGCATGTTCTTTATGAAATAGTGGTCATAAATCATGAATTGCACGATGCACTTCTCCACTAGGATGCGTCTCAAGAGTCAATAGAAGATTATTTAAAGACTCCTTACTCAGGTCATCCTTAATGAATTGTATTTTATCTTCATGGTTTATAGATACCATTCCTAAATAACAACATTGTGCATTACAAGTCCATCTGGCACATCGATGACAAACTTTTAGTCGTTTTGCACAACGTTTCTTTGCAAAAGTGCTTTTACCTATTCCAAGCATGTGTGAAATAAAGGAATTAGAGGACTCACCTGATAGAAGGTCCTTTGCTTCAATCAACCAGCAAATATCTTCGGAAATTCCATGATTCATTAACAATCTGAATCTTGCACATCTAGCACGGTAAATTTTTGTAATCGCATTCTGAGGGAGAACGGGAAAATACTTTTAAAATTTTTCAAGATTAGTGTCCATTTTCAAATGAGAATTGGAAGAGAGATTCAAAGAATTACACAAATATATGCACAGATATCAGTTATAATGGGAAAATGAAAGAACCGACTTAAGTCACGGAGTACCGTTGTCCGCCATTTGACCGGGGTGAGAGAAACTAGCAAAAATCACTCAAAAAGAAACACAAAAACAATGTAAGAAAAACAAAATAATCAACCTTTATCTACAAGATCATTCAAACCAGTTGATTCATTTTCACTAGGAAAATTATCAAAGCTTGCTTTCAAACGATGTCCATTTTCCTTAAAAACATTATCATTCATTGAATTCTCAATATCACAGGCCCCATAAGGATTGCTCCATCTAGATCTTAGCTCTCTAGGGAATGCATAGAGTTGAGAATTATAAAACAAAACTTTTTGCCTAGTATCAACTTTTTGACAATTTTCACAAGTTTTGTAGAATGCATGTGTGTCCTTGAACATGGTGGGCCAATAAAATCCATTTTGAAAGATTTTTGTAGCTATCTTTTTTTATGAGAAATAACTTTCACGTGCTTCAGAATGACAAATTTTAATAGCACTACTTACTTCATTGTCGGGAATGAATCTTTGAAGTATTTGATTAGGACAATATTTGAATAAGTTAGGGTCATCACAATAAAAGTTCTTCACTTTATTCAAAAACTTTTATTTATCTTGGGTACTCCAATCAGCTGGCAAATCTCCTAAAGCAAGAAAATTAATATTTTTATCCTACCTAGGCATTGGACTAAGAGAAAGTAAGGATTCGTTAGGAAAGTAATTATCGATTGGTGTGATGTCAGATGTTGAATCTGTTGTCACTGTTGACAAAAGATTCGCATCAACATCTTTTGTGCTTGTTTCATCCATGATTTCTTCCTTAAAATAAATCATTTGCAAATCTTCAGATTCATCTAACTCATTTTTACTTAAAGTAGATTCAAGTTGATCATAAACTAATTCGTCAATATGATCTACTTCTTGTAAATCATTATCATCTCTAGGTTGCTTGCAAATGTTGAAAATATTCATCTCCAATGTCATGTTTTCAAATGATAGCTTCATCAGTCCATTCCTACAATTAATCAATGCGTTAGAGGTTGCAAGAAACGGACGTCCTAAAATAACAGGAAATGAATTACATGCTTCAACAGGTTTTGTGTCCAAGACAATAAAATCCATAGGATAAATGAATTTATCGACTTATACTAAGACATCTTCAATTATTCCTCTAGCCACTTTTACAGATCTATCGACAAGTAAAAGAGATATAGAAGTTGGTTTTAACTCACCTAGATTGAGACTCTGAAAAACTGAATATGGAAGTAAATTCACACTAGCTCCAAGATCAAGTAAGGCTCTTTCAATTTTATGCTCTCCAATAAAGCAAGAAATTGTAGGACAACCAGGGTCTTTATATTTCAAAGCATTATTGTTCTGAAGAATAGCACTTACTTGTTCAGCTACAAAGGCTTTCTTTTTCACATTCAGTTTCCTCTTCACAGTGCATAGATCTTTTAAAAATTTAGCATAGGAAGGAACCTGTTTAATAGCATCCAGCAAAGGTATATTGATCCTTACCTGTTTGAAAGTTTCAAAGATTTCAGAGTTGTGATTGACTTTCCTTTGTTTGATCATGGCTTGAGGAAATGGAAGTGCTGGTGGTGAATCAGTCGTTTCTTTGCAATTTTCAAATTCATCCCCTTCCTTACCCTCAGAGATTGACTCATCATCTTTCTCATAAGGTTCATGAGAGGGTTTTTCAATAACCTTACCACTACGCAGAGTAGTGATTGATTTGACTTGATCCATATGTTTGCTTCCGGAACTACTTGCATTTGCATTGTATTGCCCCTTGGAATTTTGTTATGGTTGAGATGGAAACTTACCTTTCTCTTGGAAACTGACAGCAGATGTTAATTTTGCAAGAGTATCTTTAAAATCTGTCATGTTTTGAGCAAGTTGAGTATTGATTGTCTCTTGCTTTTCAATGAATGCATGCAATGTTTCCTCAAGATTTCTTCTAGGAGGTGGAGCATAAGGAGGTGCATATCCATGAGAATTTTGGAAATTGTGGTGTACTTGAAATGGTGGTTGTGAAGTTTGTGCATTGTTGTTCTCACTCTTCCAACTAAAATTTGGGTGATTTCTCCAACCAGGGTTGTATGTTTGTGAGTATGGGTTGTGGTTGGCCCTTTGGAAACTATTTACATCATGGGCTTGTTCATGGAGACATTCCTTAAAAGAAGGCAAGGTTGGACAATTATTGGTTGAGTGTTCATTTGTTTCACACATTTGACACACAATGTTTTCAACATATTTTAATTGACCACTCTTTTTTAATTCTAGTGCCTAGACTTTTCCACTAGATGTATGAGGTTGAATTTTACTCAGTGCCTCATAAGTACCCGCGGTGTCCCAATTTTGAGCATTTTCAGCTAACAAGTCTAAGTACTCCATTGCTTCATCAGGGTCTTTATCTTCAAAAGTTCCATTGCACATCAATTCAACCATTTGCCTATCTTTAGGTGTTAACCCTTCATAGAAATGTGAAACCAATCTCCATGTTTCAAAACCATGATGAGGGCAAGTACTAAGCAAGTCTCGATACCTATCCCAACATTGGTAAAATGTTTCTCCTGGTTTTTGAGTGAAAGTAGTGATTTGTCTTTTGAAAGAGTTTGTTCTATGAGATGGAAAAAACTTCTTTAAAAACTGTTGTTGCATTTCATCCCAAGCACGAATGGATCCTGGTCTTAAATTTTGTAGCCATGTTTTAGCTTTATCTTTTAATGAAAAAGGAAAAAGCTTTAATCTGATGGTGTTCATGCTACAATTTAAATTATTATATGTGTTGCACACCTCCTCAAATTCCCTTAAATGCAAGTATGGATTTTCCAATTCCAAACCATGAAAAGAAGGTAAAAGTTGAATAATACCTGGTTTAAAATTAAAATGAGATGCATCAGGAGGAAAAACTATGCATGATGGTGCACTTGTTCTTGTGGGATTCATGTGGTCTCTAAGTGTTCTAGCACGGTTATTCTCATTATTCTCATTATGAAGTGATTGATTATCTTCTTCGGCCATATTTTCTGAAAATGATGAGGATACCCTACAAAGTCTACCACTTGATGTACGTGACCACACTCTCATGCACGTGTAGGAATAAAATAAAAAAGAAGAAGAAAGCAAAAGAAGGAGGAAGAAAACAAAATAAAAAGAAACAAAAGAAAAGAAACAAAGTTATATACAAGAAAAGTGAAAAGAGAAAATAAAATAAATACTATAATTTATACAAGAACTTACCTCCCCGGCAACGGCGCCAAAAACTTGACACGACTAAAAGATTGATGTCTTCTCCCAAGTGCAGGAGTGTCGAAGTAATAAATAACCCGGCAAGACCGGGGTCGAACCACAGGGAGGTTAATTGTACAAATTATAAACAACAATTATAAAACAACAATAACAACAACAGTAATAATAATAATAATAATAATAATAATAATA
>NW_011500932.1:0-4383 GCF_000495115.2 Populus euphratica | reverse complement strand
CTTCTTTGTTGTTGTTACAATTTGGACTTGAAAATGGTCTTTTTAGATCTTGGGCTCCATATGAAAGTTGTAGGCCTATGTCTTACTTTCCATCCATATAAAGTAGACCTAAATCTGAGATCTATAGCTTCAGATATAACCCAATTACCGAACAGTGTTTCGGTTTGGATTGCATCGACATCACTTTTCTAGGTTTGGCCATCTCTTTATCCTTTCAATTTCAGTTCTTAAATTCATCAATCAATCCTTTCATTTATATGATAGGTCTACATTTAAAATGAACATTTACCATAAATTAAAGGTATCTTATATTATTAGATATATTATTATAAAATATGCTTTAGTTAAGGAGTTATTGATACTTCAAGTGCAAAATGATAATATAAAACCTTGATAAAAATGCACTTTTAAGTACTAATCATGAAGCTGCCGGAGTGGCTGAGGAGAGAGCTGCTACCCTGACTGCCTTTGGGAAGGAAAATAACTTCTGGTCAAGGTGGTGGTTGCTTGACTGCTTTTTATGATCGGCTTATTTTAACTCGCAAGTGCACGAGTGTGCGATGTAGCAATTAACTCGGTAAGATCGAGGTCATATCCACAGAGAGCTAGATCTGGAAATTAAGCTAAGTAACAAAAAAAACTCAAGAGAAATTAAATTAACAATAACTTGGTTGAAAATAATTGATGGATTTGTTTTTAAAGATAAAAAAAAATGTAAATAGATTTTAAATGATAAAAAAAAGTAAGTCTTGGTCCAAATCAATTTTAATGGTGATGTATTGGTGATTTCTTCAACATATATAAGATAACTCAACCTAATATCAACGATGGTGATATTAGATCGGAAGATATTACAATGAAGATTAGAAAGATGAAGATTGATTATTGCTTAAGAATGAACAAGTACTTTCATATTAAGTAAGACATTGAATCAAGCAATCTCTATACCAGAACTAAAGTTTGTGCATAAAAATTCTAGATTATAACATTACCTAAATGATTTCTAAAATTTCTTTACAATAATAAATCATTCATGAAGAAAATAAGAGATAAACATTAAGATTCATTCATATCCTAAAGAACTCACCTCAATCACCATTATCCTTGATTTGGATCCAAGAAAGAGTTTAGCCAACCATGATTATATATAAGAACACTTCAATAAACATGAAAGAACTTGAATCCAACTGAAATAATAAGTTTTACAAACTAAAGAACTGAAATCTATAAAGAAGAACACAATACAATTTCAGAAAAAATTCGGACACAAATCTGACTCTAAATTTGGCCAACAATTCGACCCTCTTAGAAGCTTGTTTTTGAGAAGTCTATTAGAGACATATTTATAGGCAATTCTGTCACCTTTCCAGATCATTAAAGAACAACTCATTCGGATACCTGAGTCAAAAGTTATGGGCAAAACACCGAAAGGTGTTCTGAAAAATCAAATCAAGACAGCTTTACAACTACTTTGGTGCACGTTTTTCTTCCTCATTTATGAGGTGTCTCCTTCTTCTTTTTGACCCAAAATAATGTTAAAATATCCCCTCCAGCTTTCCATCCATGTGCTTGCCTTCTTGGATCAATGGATTGCCCAAAATAAATCAATTGTTATTTGTTGTGTGGACATGTAAGATCATGGATTGTGTTTGGGTTGATTTGAAGGTTGATTTGGGGTTGATTTGGGGTTGATTGAGGGCTGATTTTGGGCTGATTTTGGGCTGAATTTGAGCATCAAATAAGTATACAAATGTACTTATTATTTGGGCTAAGATTGACATTGAAACCTTGAGTGTTTAATGGTTGAAGTTTGCACACAACATAAGGCAAGTTTGGGCTTGAAATAAATCATATGATATTCTTTTCTAGAATTGGAATAGAATTGATTTTTGGGACAAATTTGGAACACTTATTTGAACCAAGATTTGCTTCAATCTTCAACTAAATGTCTCTTCAATTCTTTGTTCTGAATTCCGATGTTGAATTTTCTGAATTAATTCATTTAAGCTCCAAAAACCTATCGAAACATTAAAACAAACTTCATTACTAAAAAATACATCAATTATTATAAAAATAACCAAATAAAAACAATAAATACATATGTAAAATAAGAGACTTAATGACACTTTTGATGCACAATCAGTGGTCGCGAATTCTTCGGTTGCCACCGTTGCCAAGGTTCCCTTGGCAGAGGAGATGATTTTTATGAAGGAGAGAGAGATAGAAATGGTGTAACTACTACACAAGATAGTTTGGTGGCTATTGGAGGTGGAGATGATGGGGAGAAGACGGTTGATGAAGGTGGTGGTGGCTGAAAGTCGCGGTGGAGAGAGAAGGCAAAGAAAGGATTGGTTGCAGAAAAAAATGAGTAGGGAAGGCTGGTTTTCAGCCAACTTTGAGTTTGATTTTCTTCTCCCTCAGGTCATCAATGGAGTCTCTATTTAAAGACAGTGAAAGAGGGCAATCTTGTCTACACAAGGGAATAAATTCCAGCCCTTAATTCAATTGGGAAGGATCCCAACTGTTGGCTTAAAATAGGCACCCTGAGTTGTCAATTCTGCAGAAAAAGCTGCCTGAGTTTGCCTCTTTGGGGTGGTGCCACATCCGTTTATTTTCCAGTGAACTGGCGCCGGTCATACCCTGATGTAGAGGGATTTCTAGTGATCCGTTTCGTGCAAGTTTTGGCAAATTTGGTAGACGTTAAGTGCATTAAATGCACCTGCAAAGGGGATGACCGGACCAGTTTTTTCGAAAAAATAAAGAAGATAATGAACAATGACCAGACAACGCGTCGTCTGGTCCTCTTTTTTTTGTGGTAAAAACGGTGCCGTTTTGAACTAAAATAGGGATTTTTACTAAATTTTAATTGAATCCTTTTTCTTTCAATTTCTTTCAATTGAACCCATAATTGACTCTAAACTTTGGATTCAATGCAATTAAGCCCTTGCTGAACTTTAATTGAAACCCTGAAGTTAAGCGCCTTTTATGATATGGTCATTGGTCTCGGATTTTATCAATTGAACCCCTAATTGGCCATTAAACTATCAATTTCTTCAATTTGCCCCCAGTTTTTGTCAATTGGGCCCCCATAGTTTACCTCCTATTGCATAATGGTCCTTGGTCTCGAATGTTGCCAATTTAGACCCTAATTGACCCCAAAACTTAAATTTTCTTGCATTTTTGCCCATAATTTCAATCAATTAACTTGGTAAAAATTAAATTTGGTCTCTGAAAATTTCAATCTTCTCAATTAAGCCTGAATTAAATTCCCAAACTTAATTTTTCACCATTTAAGCCCCAAATAAAATTAATTTGATTCATTTAAAGTATAATTAAGTCCTTGCACTTAATTAAATCCTTCAATTAGACCCAAATTAATTCTTAAACATTATTAAAATTTAATTTGGCCCATGATTAAGTCAATTTGGCCTATTAAAAATTTAATTATGTCCTTGGACTTAGTTTTTCACTAATTAAGCCCCAAATAAAATTAATTTGACCTATTTAAAGTATAATTAAGTCCTTGCACTTAATTAAATCCTTCAATTGGACCCAAATTAATTCTTAAACATAATTAAAATTTAATTTGGCCCATGATTAAATGAAATTGGCCTATTAAAAATTTAATTATGTCCTTGGAGTTAGTTTTTTCACTAATTAAGCCCCAAATAATATTAATTTGGCTCATTTAAAGTATAATTAAGTCCTTGCACTTAATTAAATCCTTCAATTAGACCCAAATTAATTCTTAAACATAATTAAAATTTAATTTGGCTCATGATTAAATCAAATTGGCCTATTAAAAATTTAATTATGTCCTTGAACTTAATTTTTTATATAAATTCGTCCAATAATCATTTAATTTTGACCTTAAATTTGCATTGTTTCCTCTATTTTTGGGCATAAAGGGGTACAATTAGACCTTGAATTATCTTTAAAAATTACAGCTTGACTTCCCAGCCCACTTTCTCCACGTTGTTAGTCTTTATTTAATTTTTATTTTTGAAAAAACACTTGATTTTTGGGGAATAACCCAGAATTGGGTTATGACAATCATTATAATGTGTAATAGAACGTACTGATTAGTACTTAAAAGTGTATTTTTATCAAAGTTTTATATGAATATTTTGCACTTGAAGTATTAATAACTCCTTAACTAAAGCATGTTTTATGATAATATATCTAATAGTATAAGATACCTTTAATTTGTGATAAATATTTATTTTAAATGCAAACCTATCACATAAATGAAAGGAATGATTGATGAGTTTAAGAACTAAATTAAAAGGACAAAGAGATGACCAAACTTTTTTTAAAAAAATTGTTGGTGTAGTCCAAACCGGAGCATTATTCAATAATTGGGTCATATCTGGAGCTGTAGAT
>NW_011500927.1:31820-74964 GCF_000495115.2 Populus euphratica | reverse complement strand
ATTGATGTCTTCTCCCAAGTGCAGGAGTGTTGAAGTAATAAATAACCCAGCAAAACCGGAGTCGAACCACATGGAGGTTAATTGTATAAATTATAGATAACAATAATACAACAACAATAACAACAACAATAGTAATAATAATAATAATAATAATAATAATAATAACAATAACAATAACAATAACAATAACAATAACAATAATAAAAGAAGAAGAAGAAGTTGATGAGAACTTTGAGATGGAAGATTAACATAAGGATTACACAATGATAACAATAAATGTCAAGGTTAGAGGATCCACTAATGGTATGTCAAACAAGTATAATATAAACTCTTATTACTTAATTGGAAACCACACACAAAGGAGGTTCTAATCAGATTATAAATTGTTAACGTGATTATATTAATCATCTTATTCGATTAATTCTAATACTTGTAAATCTCGTCAGGCATTCATGATTATAACTTATGTTAAAAACAAATCATGTTTATTTCATAGCTCAGGTGTCGGTTATACTATACAGTATGAGCTATAAAAGTGTCAAGCATTTGTTATACTAAGTGTTATACAACATAAATCTAGATTAGTCATTTAACAAGAAAAGTATTAAAGACTGAACAAGATAATACATACAAAACATATTAGTATTGATTAGTACTTAAAAGTGCATTTTTTATCAAGGTTTTATGGGTGTGATTAGTACTTAAAAGTGCATTTTTATCATGGTTTTATATCATCATTTTGCATTTGAAGTATCAATAACTTCTTAACTAAAGCATGTTTTATAATAATATATCTAATAATATAAGATACCTTTAATTTATGGTAAATGTTCATTTTAAATGCAGGCCTATCACATAAATGAAAGAATTGATTGATGAATTTAAGAACTGAAATTGAAATGACAAAGAAATGGCCAAACTTAGAAAAGAGATGTTGGTGCAATCCAAACCGGAACACTGTTCGGTAATTGGGTCATATCTGGAGTTGTAGATCTCAAATTTAGATCTATTTTATATGGTTGGAAAGGTAAGACATAGGCCTACAACCTTCATACGGCGCCCAAGACTTAAAAAGACCATTTTCAAGTTCAAATTATAGCAACAACAAAGAAGTCCGAATCAGTCTTCCAGCTCGAGCATTGTTCAATGTTTGGCCTATATCTGGAGTTCTAGAAGTCAAAATGACCTGAATTGTTTATACAAGAAATCTGAGACAATTTCCTACAACTTTCATGTTTTGAAATGGCTCTAATTTTGATGTTATCAATGACGTTCTGGGCAGATAAGAGAAGATAAGGATTGCCACTAAGTCAAAAGTTGGTCACCCACTCATCAATTAGTCATCAAACCAATAGTTCCTAATTTTGGCCTATAAAAGGAGGCATTTGCCATGCATTTAGGCATCTTGATTTCCAGATCAATATCATGCTCTTGCTTTCTCCCTTTGTATTTTTTGTAATGTTTATGCTTTGCTTTTATTAATATCAAGTTTATGCCTTTGATTTCATTTCCTTTACTTAGTTAACTTTTATCTTATTTATGTTCTTATTTTGTTTATTTATTTTTCTTTCTTTCATTATGTCTATCTAAGTTTATTATATCAAGGTGAAAAGGTTACACAAATGGTATAAGAATAAGTATAGTGTAAACTTAATATGGACTAATGTTTGATACTAACATGTTTTGTATTTGTTATCTTGTTCATTCTTTAATACTTAGCTTGTTAAATGACTAATTTTGATTTATATTGTATAACACTTGGTACAACAAATGATTGGCACTTTCATAGGTCATACTGTATGGTATAACCGACACCTAAGCTATGAAAGGAACTTGATTTGTTGTTAACATAAGTTATAATCATGAATGCTTGACGAGATTTACAAGTATTAGCATTAATAGAATAAGATAACTAATGTAATCATGTTAACAATCTATAATCTGACTGGAACCTCCTTTGTGTGTGGTTTCCAATTGAATAATAAGAGTTTATACTATACTTGTTTGACATACCATTAGTGGAACCTCTAACCTTGACATTTGTTATTATTATTGTTTAATCCTTACAAAAATATTCCAGATCTTCTAACCTTGACATTTATTGTTATCGTTGTTAAATCTTTACGTTAATATTTCATCTCTAAGTTCTCATCATCATCATCTTCTTCTTCTTCTCTTTCTTTATTATTATTATTATTATTATTATTATTATTATTACTATTATTAGTAGTATTACTACTACTACTACTATTAGTGTTGTTGTTGTTGTTGTTATTGTTATTGTTGTTGTATTATTGTTATCTGTAATTTATACAATTAACCTCCCTATGGTTCGACCCCCGTGTTACCGGGTTATTTATTACTTCGACACTCCTGCACTTGGGAGAAGACATTAATCTTTTTATCGTGTCAAGTATCAAACATTAAAGTCTATTTTGAGTTTACATTATACTTATTCTTACACAATTAGTGTAACCTTTTCACCTTGACATAATAAACTTAGCTAAACATAATGAAAGAACAAAAAAATAAGAACATAAATAAAATAAAAGTTAACTAAGTAAAGGAAAGGAAATGAAAGCAAAACATAAGCAATACAAAAAATACAAAGAGGAAAAGCAAGAGCATGATCTTGATATGAAAACCAAGACGCCTAAATGCATGGCAAATACCTACTTTTATAGGCCAAAATTAGAAACTATTGATTTGATGACTAATTAATGAGTGGGTGATCAATTCTTGACTTGGTGACAATCCTTATCTTCTCTTATCTGCCCAAAATTGGGAACTATTGATAATGTCAGAATTGAACCTACTTGAAAACATGAAAGTTGTAGGAAATTATCTTCTCTTTTCAGGGAAAAAAAATGAAGGTCATTTAGACTTTTAGAACTCCAGATATGGGTCCAGCACTGAACAGTGCACTTTTTTACACCATGAGTATGACATAGCACGTGAACCAAAACAAATCATTAAGCCCATGTGAACATAATGTAAAGGATAGAATTGAAAAAATAAATAGATAATTTTTAAGGACCAAAAAAAGACTATAGTGGGCTATATTATAATAGTGCACAGTATAATGGAGTCTTCAATGTAAAACCCTAGTTAAAATATTATGATTTTAGTGAAATGCTAAAAATATAACCTAATGATAAAAAAGAAATGAATAATAAAAATAATAAAGAACGTAAATTGAATGAGATGAAGATTTACAAATTTAAATCTTGAGTTATTGTAAATTTTAAAAGTTGCTCGAGACAAGATACTTGGTAAAATAAAATATTAGTTGGATTAAATAGCAAGGGCATGATCATGAATATAATTTATAAGGGAAATATAAATAGAAATCTTGGCTTTCTAAAGAAGCCAAGTGGCTATATATATTATAGTGGAAAAATGATAGGGAAATCCGTGGAAAATTCAACTAAATTCGTGGAAAATTCAACTCAATCCGTGGAAAATTCTTATTAAAAACACCAAAGAGCTAAATTATAGGGTTATGGAGAGATTAAGAAGGGATTTAAGCAATAAATTAAAGAATATTAAGAGTTATTTTGATAAAAGGGGCCATTTTTGAAAAATAAAAAGGAGGAAAAGAAGTAAAAATTGTTCTTTTTTATTCTTATTTCTTCAATTCATTATGCTTAAGAAGGAAACTTGATTTGAACTAAGTTTGAGTTAAATTAATGAAAATGTATATGTTTACATGTGGAAATGTATGTAGATTTGTGTTTGAATAAATGAATGGCTAAATGGATATTTTTATGACAAAGTGAGGTTAGTAAACATGAAAAAGCATTAAGTATTATGTGAAAAAACTAAAAATTGAACTTATGTCTCATGTACTACATAACATGTCGACTGTTTAGGATTACCAAATGATCTAGTCAATCGATTGATAAGAGAAACAATGAAATTAGCTATTGTCTGATTTGGTCAATTAAATTGACAATCGATTGATAAGAGAAACAATGAAATTGGTCGATCATTAAAGACACCAATGAAATTAGTAATAAATGTTCAATCAATTGGTTGTGCCAATATAAATTGGTTTACAGTTCTAACTAACAATAAACTATTATTATTTAAAAAAAAATCAATTTGAAACTCATAGTTCTATAATGTGATGTTCAATCAAAACAAAGAAGGAGGAATGACATGATAGATTAAGTTTATGTAATGAGAAGTGAAATAAAATGAATGAAACAATGTGTTATGGAATGAAATTAGAAGAAAAATCTCATGAAAAGATTGAAAATATTATATTATGACCAATTGTTGTTTTAGGATTACGGCAACACAAACACCTAAGAGGGGGGTGAAATAAATAAGTAAGATAAAACTATAAATTAAACATTTTTTTTACCTAATAACATGCAATGTTAAACACTCAACCAAATATAGAAACAATGAACATCATAAATATAATAATTAAAGAGTGAGAGTTTAGAGAAATTGCACTAAGATTTATAGAGATTCGAGAAACAGCCTACTCATCTCCTTGAACTTTTGTTCAAAAGTTTCATTATCATACATTAGTCTTCTTAGCGGGTGATACCAAATTGTTATATGATCTTTTAGCAAGTGTAAGATCAAACTCAGTCCTTTTACAAGCTTAGGATTAAACTGTTATCACTAATATTTTTACAGGCTAAAGAGTAAAAAACCTTTAACCAATACTTGTTGAAGAATATGTATAAACCATTCATAATTTTATCTCTAAGAGAATTTTATATGTGTTTAAAGTATCACTTACACTTTTCATAATACACTCTCTTTGAAGAGTTGATTGGAATAACAATTAAGCTCTTTAAGAGGATTTTACCAATTCACATCAAACCTTGTTTTTTACTAATTACAAGTGAAACAAGGGTATTATAGGTTGTTTTTTAGAGGGAGTATCCTTATATTTTTTCCTTAGGACTTCCATACATGTTTTAGACAAATAAAAGGCTAGTTATAGGCTTAAAAAATAAACTAGTTGTTAGACACCATTTTTTGCCCATTGGTAGAATCGGTTAGATTGTTTTATAATCAGTCTGACCATTTTGAGAACTGGTCAAACCCTTTTAAAATCATTCACGCCTTTTTGAAGAACCCCAAGAATTGCTAGAGATTTTCTAGAAACACTGGTTTAGCTACTGTTTTGTTCCAAGAATTGCTAGAGATTTTCTAGAAACAAACTAGCTATTTAAAGAAACAGCTAGACTAGTTCAGCTACTATTTTGTCGTTTTCAAAATGGAGAGATCATTTTAGCCACTATCTAAATTTTATCTATTTTTGTGTTTTGGTCCTTTTTTTTATTTTTTTGGTTTGTTTAGGTTATATGAGTATTATAAAGTGTCATAAACAAGTCTGGTGTTATTTGACAAAATCCTATTACCAATTCTTGATTAGCAAAGTCAATATCGTAATTTGTACATGTTTTTCATTTTTGACCTTCATGAATCTTTTCCTTGCTTGTTTAATGATGTCTTGAATGTTGTGAACTTGCTTATATCATTACAAGGGTGTGTGCAACACACACACACACAAAAATACACATGTGCGTGCACGCACACGAGGCATATTAATATATCCTTATTTATGACATTAATAATGTGATATGAATATATCAAAACAATATTAAAATAATTTTTTATTATATCTAATATTTATGTTATCGTCAAAACTTATAAATAAATCATTATCTTAACCATAAAGCTAACAAACTATACTCCCACCAAGGCTAGGCCTGTTATCAATCCTCAGACCCATCATTTAGGTACTTTGTAACATCCTCACTTTTTAGAACATGGATCAACACATTTATTATTATAGATAAATAAAAAATCAAGAAATTTTTTTTTATGTTCTACCAAAATTCCAATAAAGTTTCCTTTAAAAATATTGATATCAAGTTATTTACAACAAAACAAGCATGCTATTATAATTAACATATTAATGAGGTATAATTATCTTGAACTTTACTTATTTTCATCATAATTCAAGATTAGAATACTTTTAATCTAACTAGTCAACTATTTCACATTTTATATAACGATCCATAACAAGAAATAATCATGCCAAATAATGTAAACAAATTCATAGAAAGATATTATAAAGTAAATGATTAGTACTTAAAAGTGCATTTTTATTAAGATTTTGTATCATCATTTTGCACTTGAAGTATCAATAACTCCTTAACTAAAGCATGTTTTATAATAATATATCTAATAATATAAGATACCTTTAATTTATGGTAAATGTTCATTTCAAATGCAGGTAAATGTTCATTTTAAATGCAGGCCTATCACATAAATAAAAGGATTGATTGATGAATTTAAGAACTGAAATTGAAAGGACAAAGAGATGGCCAAACTTAGAAAAGAGATCTCGGTATAATCCAAACCGGAACACTGTTTGGTAATTGGGTCATATCTAGAAATGTAGATCTCAGATTTAGGTCTACTTTATATGGATGGAAAGGTAAGACACGGGCCTACAACTTTCATATGCCCAAGACTTAAAAAGACCATTTTCAAGTCCAAATTGTAGCAATAACAAAGAAGTCTGAATCTGTCTTCCAGCCCGAGTACTGTTCAGTGTTTGGCCTATATCTGGATTTCTAGAAGTCCAAATGATCTGAACGTTTTACACAAGAAATCTGAGATAATTTCCTACAACTTTTATATTTGCAAGTGGCTCCAATAAATTAACTTCCCTGTGGTTGAACCCCGGTCTTGCCAGGTTATTTATTACTTTGACACTCCTGCACTTGGGAGAAGACATCAATCTTTTAGTCATGTCAGTAAATTCATGCATTTCTAAATTTAATATATAAAAGTGAAGTTCTTAATACTTTATAAGTCTAATGTGTAAATACTATCAAGTAAACATTTAGGCATCTTGGTTTCCAGATCAAGTAAATATGTTTCATGCATCATTAATTCTAATATATTTATATACCAAATTTAATCTAAAAAATTACATAACAACATAAGTTAGCAATTCAAGATTACATCATCATTTTCTAAACAAAATATGTTCTAAGAAAATCTAATACTCCACGCAATGCTACACATGAAATTTATATAACATATGATATAAATAAAACAATATTATTTATTTACCTAAGTCATATAATTTGTTTTATTTGATTCAAAAATAAATTTTATACAGTTGATATATATATATATTCTTGTTAAACTAATTTTATGTATGATTGGAGGTTTTCATTAGGTTCGAGAAAATATTCTTCTTGAAGTTAGTCAAATAGGACCTCATATTTATATTTGGCAAAGGAGTTTGCTAAAAAGAGGGACACTCTCACACTGCTAACTCTCCATCTTGGAGAACCTCTCTATTATACCTTATAATCAGTCACCTCCCTTACCACCCTTTTAAATGAATGTTTATACCCAACATTTTTAGCTGACCATCAAAGGTGAAGAACTAACAAAAGTTATGGCCACTATTGGAGCATTCATTCAAGGTATAATAATTTATGAATATATTTAGGGTTGCCTCCAGCTCTACAAACTTAAAATACTCTTTAAAAGCCTTAAGAAGGAGTTGTCTATTAAGATGTAATTGGCTTGCACATATATTAAAATGAGAAAAAAGACATCTCTCACTAACCCTCTAATGGAAAAAGAATACCCTAACTCACACATACAAAATGGGTTATAATTTGAAGCTTCCTATTATAAGTACCCCTTGTTTGCTTACTAATCCTTTTAGATTAATAAGGCATTACGATTATATACACCCTTTTTTACCAATCATTGGCATAGGCCAGTTATTTTATGGTTATAGTGTTATCCCTTGTATCATTGAGAGCCTTAGGAAATCTAATGTTCCATAATGGATGGGCATCAATCCTTCTAGTCCAATGGCTAATTCTTATTAACCTAGACCATCTATTAAACCCTCTAGTTTTTTTGGCCCTAGCTAAAAAAAAAAAGTTGTTGTTGGATGTTATCTGCTTCCCTTTTTTGGATCCATTTTTACAATTTTATAAAACATTAAGTATGAGTGGTTGACTCAAGATAATTTTCATATACCACACACCACACGAATCCCACATGCTCCAGACAATTACTCTCCACTAAGAATACATTTTACACGTCAAACTACATGGAAAATGGCTTAGAAAGAAGTTTAGAAAGAGGAACTTTTAGTGTGAAATGAAATAGAATGAAAGGAAGTCCATATATAGTAAAAGGTCTCCCTCATCCTCCTTTAGATTGGTGAAACATGTCGCTGCCTTTAGCAAATCCCAATGTTAAAGCCAACTCTAACATAAAGTGTTTCTCTAGGTATTTTTCATCTTAGAAAGGTATTCTTTAGAATGTCTTGGGATATTCTCTCTCTTCTTATACAGAGAAAAAAAATCCAACAAAAAAATTGGGTATAATTTTAAGTCTTTGTGTATTTTTACCAAAACTACTTAGGACTAGCGATAGACCATGACTTATTAATATTTTTAAATAACTTCATATTTGCCCAAAGTTTGTTTTAATGATGACCAATCTCCTAAAGTCTATGAAAACAATTTGGATATAGGCAACATATTTGAGCCTGGTGCTTATGGGTCCAAGCCATACACTTGAGCCCGAAATCTCCTAAAGTCTATGAAAACAATTTGGGTATAGGCAACATACTTGAGCCTCGGGGCTAGGTGTACACCTGGTGCTTATGGGTCCAGGCCATACACTTGAGCTCGGTACACGTCCTAATGCCTTCTCAACCTTGCTTTGTAACCTGGAAACACCACGTGGTCCTCTTGGATTTCTTATTTGACCCAAGCCTTTTTTCCTAGATCTTACTCAATTTACACCTCTAATGCACAGAAGTTTCATATGACCTACTATATTTTCATCTCATTAATATATGTGTAAGAGATATTTTCTCATCATTAATATTTATATTAAGGATATTTATCATTTATTAATATATGTGTAAGAGATATTTATATATTATTAATACATATATAAGAGATATTTATTCTTCATTAATACTACAAGGATGAAATGACTTTCTAGCCCCTTCGTGTAAATAAAAAAGACAAGGTTTATGAAGTATAAATATCTCATAAACCATATAAGGGTTTACAATTTCCTATCTCAACGTACATGTATCACTTTCTTATAGAGTACTTATTTCCATATCAAAACAAGAACAAACAACTTTACTCTTAAAATTTAATGCTTTTTAGCATATTTCTTACATTTTTTCTCTACAAAGATATTGACTTAAACATATGAGAATTTCTAAATCCATCAAAAAGGATTGCTTTGCAAGTTTTAGGAATCTTACATCAAGCTACCACCTTTTTTCTTTTCTTTTTTTTGCTATGTAGATTGGATCTAACATTATGAACACTTGATAAAGCCCATTATCCAAACATAAAAAAAAACTTTATTTCTAAATATCTTGTATTTTAAAATATAATCAGTGTGCATACATTAAACATAAGACAATTTTAAAAAGTGAGACAAGGATTTGATTTGAGAAGAGTTCAATACAATACTCAAACATTTCTTTTTTGTATTTTTTTATCCCATTAAGTTATAAATTTATATGTATCGAATACATCCTCTTAATAAATAGGGATGTTTAAAATAATAATACTAAACATGAATTTTTTTAAAATAAAAATGCCTATGAATAGTTGGATTAATAAATTCTACAATTAAACTCATATGTATTAAATATATTGAAATATAATAAAATATAAATTTGAATTTGAATAAATGAGAGATATTAAAAATCTTAATATATGGAGACAACCACATATGTTTTTTTTTTAAATCTGGGTTTTTTTCTTAAAAAATTGATTAAAATATAATTATAAGTTTTATGAGTAAAATACTCCAAGGAATATAATGTTATTTTTTTCTGGAAAATTATCTAATTTTATCTTGATTAATAAATTTAAAGAAGATATACAATTATATTTAAATTTGAAACTTAAAAAATAAAAATAAAATTATTATAGAGATATCATGATAATAAATGTCACACCCAAACATCACGGTGACTAATTAATCTCTCATTTGAAAAAGAATAGATATCTAACATTTTTTTTTTAAGGGAAATGTATTATTTAAAGAGTCATCATCTAGTATTATGGTTACTAGTAACTCTAATTGGTCAATAGAGATTCTATGGTATAGAACTGGTTACGTGAAAAAGAAAATGGTATCACCCCTTAAGCTTCCTCCTTAAAGCAGGCTACATTGCTGGTTTTGTCTAAAATTGCTAAGAGTTTCTTGTATTATGCTTTTCATGGTCCACTTAGAATATTCCTGACTCTAGCATTAGTGAATACTCAACTACAAATATTTTCAATTCTGACGTTAATAAATATTGCATAACCCAAAAAGTGTAGTATTCCTGACTTTGATGCTAATTAATAAATCTATAAAATTACGTATTAAGAGAAACAGAAACTATTTTTTTTCTTTTTTATCAGTTTTTTTGTTATTTATATAGTCCAGTCACAAAATTTTTTTTTAAAAAAGGGTCCGGTCACTAGCCTAAACTAGTGACCCGGCTAGCCACTGTTGCATGCATGCATGAACAACTCACACATGCATGCTACAATAGTAAAGTAATTAATTTGGCAAAACAGGGGAAGAAAGACTTACTTGGCAAGGCAGTGGCGGCTCGAGGAGAATTGGAGCTGTGATTACGCTGTTTGGAAAACAAAGACAAAGACGATGATGATGGATGGTGGTCGACTACTTCTGTTTCCTCCTCTGTTTCTGTTTTTCTTCATCTTCCCTATTCTTTCTTTCTTTTCTTTTTGGTTCTATCTCCTGGTTCCCTTTCTCTCACCTAGTCTTGACATTGTTGTTGTGGCTAGAAGAAGCTAGTACTCGGTTGGGACAAGAAAGACTCCATTATTGTCGTTACATGTAAGTGACCACACTCTATTGTTGCAATTGAGGGGTATTATTGTCTTGAGTTCAGACTATGGAGAAGGAGGGCTGTTGGTGTAAGGATTGGCGAGAAAAGTTTCTAAACATTGCTTTAGTAGAGGTTAGGACAATCCATAACTGCCTTGTTACTCCTACTACTGTTGCTCTTAGTGTTGTCATCTTGTTCATGGTCGAAACAGGAAACCACAATGAGGCAGCTGAAGACTTTGTTGATGCAGCTCTCATCCACCATGTTGGTGCAGAGCTACTGTTGGAGGACAATCTTTCACTTATGTCACTGTTTTGTGATGTTGTGCTACTGGTTGCTCTAGGTATTGGACTAAAAAGAAAAGGCTACTACCGACTTGCTCGTCTATGGTAGCTGAAGAAGTGCGACTGTTGATGATTGTTGCGTGCCGATACAGACGATTGAGAAGGAGAAAATCCCCTACTAGTGAGGAGACAAACTCTGTTATGGTTGAGGCTAGCATTACATTGCTGAGGGAGGATGAAAAAGGAAAAAGTCAAGGAGAGGAAAGGAAAGGTATGGATAGTTTGAGACCAAGGAAGAAGATAGGAAAAAGTTGGGGGGAGGGGATAGCGGCGACTAGTCTAGGATTCGGCCATACCCCTTCTTTTTTTTGTAAATGTCTTTTTTATTTTTTTTATAGGGTTTTTGGTAATTGTCTTCTCCTGAGATTTCCTCCCTCATCCTCTTTTTTTTTTATACCCTGAGATCTATATTTATAGTGTAAAAGTCTCATCGCGTATGAGAAATAAAATTTCAATTTCATGGTCGAAACAGGAAACCACAATGAGGCAGCTGAAGACTTTGTTGATGCAGCTCTCATCCACCATGTTGGTGCAGAGCTACTGTTGGAGGACAATCTTTCACTTATGTCACTGTTTTGTGATGTTGTGCTACTGGTTGCTCTAGGTATTGGACTAAAAAGAAAAGGCTACTACTGGCTTGCTCGTCTATGGTGGCTGAAGAAGTGCGACTGTTGATGATTGCTGCGTGCTAATACAGACAATTGAGAAGGAGAAAATCCCCTACTAGTGAGGAGACAAACTCTGTTATGGTTGAGGCTAGCATTACATTGCTGAGGGAGGATGAAAAAGGAAAAAGTCAAGGAGAGGAAAGGAAAGGTATGGATAGTTTGAGACCAAGGAAGAAGATAGGAAAAAGTTGGGGGGAGGGGATAGCGGCGACTAGTCTAGGATTCGGCCATACCCCTTCTTTTTTTTGTAAATGTCTTTTTTATTTTTTTTATAGGGTTTTTGGTAATTGTCTTCTCCTGAGATTTCCTCCCTCATCCTCTTTTTTTTTTATACCCTGAGATCTATATTTATAGTGTAAAAGTCTCATCGCGTATGAGAAATAAAATTTCAATTAAACTCATTCTCTTCTTGAAAATTTGAATTTGATTAAGAATCTAATTTAAAAGCGGATAATTATTATTATCTTAAAGATAAAAATTATCTTGAAAATAAGAATAAAATAAAAAAAATACATTGTAATTTCTAGTTTCTGCGCAAGTTGACAAATTATACTTTTTATTGAAATAAATCTTTGATGTTTTTATTTTGTATTTTAAAACTCGTGAAATTAAATTATAAATGAGTGGATCAAAATTAGGTTATAATAATAAATATTGAGATATTAAGACTTTATAATTATCAATTTTACATGTTTAAATATAACTTAAATAACTTCATATGTTCAGGAAAGGTATGGATAGTTTGAGACCAAGGAAGAAGATAGGAAAAAGTTGGGGGGAGGGGACAGTGGCGACTAGTCTAGAATTCGGCCATACCCCCTTTTTTTTTGTAAATGTCTTTTTTATTTTTTTTATAAGGTTTTTGGTAATTGTCTTCTCCTGGGATTTCCTCCCTCATCCTCTTTTTTTTTATATATATATCTTGAGATCTGTATTTATAGTGTAAAAGTCTCATCGTGTATGAGAAATAAAATTTCAATCAAACTCATTCTCTTCTTGAAAATTTGAATTTGATTAAGAATCTAATTTAAAAGCGGATAATTATTATTATCTTAAAGATAAAAATTATCTTGAAAATAAGAATAAAATAAAAAAAATACATTGTAATTTCTAGTTTCTGCGCAAGTTGACAAATTATACTTTTTATTGAAATAAATCTTTGATGTTTTTATTTTGTATTTTAAACCTCGTGAAATTAAATTATAAATGAGTGGATCAAAATTAGGTTATAATAATAAATATTGAGATATTAAGACTTTATAATTATCAATTTTACATGTTTAAATATAACTTAAATAACTTCATATGTTCTTGTATTAAATTGGTTATTATATGAGTATTGGCTGTATTGAATTTAACAATTATTATTTTTACTCAAATTTTTATATAAAATATAAAATATTTAAAAACCTCACAAAATTACCGTATCAGTATCATATCGTATCTATATATATACTTCATATATGGCTCATCTCATTTTCTCGCGTGTAACTTCCGTAGAGAAACGAAAGAAATAAAAGAAACCCCTCTTTCTCTCTCTCTTAACTAGAACAGCAGCAGCAGCTAAGACAGAAAAAACTCAGATAGACAGACACTTGAAAAAAATCAAATCTTATTATTGTTTCACTTCACGAAATTCTATAAAGAAAGGGAAAGATCTTGTTCCTCTACAATAATAATGCTCTGTTTGTTGTAGCGGACAAGGTAATCCGATTGATAGGTTGATTTCAGACAACTCCTTTTTTCTTGGTCTGAATTGTGTATGATTTGTTTTCTTCAAGTCTAATCTATGAATCAAGCTTTCCTTTTGGCTTTTGATTGATACCCATTTCCAATTAGGTACTAAAACGAAAAGGGCTTCTCTTATATTCCCTTTATTCTCTACATATTCGACAAGTTTCTTTGTTGTTTTTTTTTTCTGGGGCTGTTTTCGGAGCTGAATTTAAGGGCTTTTGGGGTTTGAGAACTGGATTTTGTGTGCTTATTGGGAAGTTTGTATTCGTCTGTTTTTGTAGGGTTTTGCTGGATCTTAATTGGGAACTTATTGAATTACTTGATTTTGGACAATTTAGGGTTTTTATTCAAGAGCAAAGCAGGAAATGAGCTGTCTTTCAAGTGATTGGAGTGGTGGATTGGACGATTTTTGCACGTCATTAGTTTGAAAATATTGTTGAGCATTGCTTGTTTTTGGGCATGGAAGAGGATTGTGCATTTATGATTGTCTGGTAGTGATCAAGAATCAGTTTTATTTTTATTGTTTTTTGCACTTGAGGGTAATGGTTTCTGGGTTTTGGATGTTTTGTGCTTGATCTTGAACCTGGGAATGGTTTGTGTATTAGAGTTTGGTTTTAAGGGAAAGGAGGTGACAGTTCTTTGTTGGCACAGAAGGCAACACAGAAAATCAGATTGTGGCGGATAATTTCATTTCTCAAGAAGCCTTTGGTTTAACATAATTTAAGTAAAGTTCTTCAAGAACTCAAACTCGTACAACTGAGTTTTTGTTGAATAATTGCAGTGTAGTGTAGTATACTAGCTGATTCATCGAGCGGATTAGTTTAGGGCTATTTTTTATAGAAGTTAATTGTTTTGAACGGTAAAGTGCTGTATTCCAGTGACATTGAAATTAATTTCCTGTGAATTCTGTCTCACCAGTGTGTGCATTACGGTGAAGGTCATTGGTGGGTTTGGAACTTGTGGAACTTGTGGCTTTTGGATGTGATATAGAAGTTCATGGAGAAGTGTTGAACCTGGAAATGAATGTGGGGACATGGTGCATGGAGAGGAGCATAGTTACTGGTCCATTCCCTTTTTGGAACTGTGCTGTGGGAAATTAATTCAATCATTTTCTTCGTTGAAAGGCGTTGCTGTTTTGTGTTGTGGGATTCTGTTCAATGTCGCGTTGCTTTCCATTCCCACCACCAGGATATGAAAAGAAGGCCAGGAGTGATGATTTTGACCTACTAAAAAAGGTTAATACACTTGCCTTTTACTGAATCACATTGCATAATTGGCTCGATATTTATTAGGGCCATTAAAAGGAATTCTTTTCTGATTCACATTTAATTGAAACAATCCCATATGGATTCATGTGTAAATCATTGGTTCAAGTCTTTGCTCTGTTAATACTATATGGAGAGCGAGCCAGTAATTTTCCTATGTCTATAATAATAGCAATAAAGATTATTACAAGCTGAAACTAAGCAATAAATATTGGATCAGAACATGCAACTTCTGGTGTTGGCTCCAATTAAAGAGTTCATGTAGTGTCTACTTTTTGCTTGCATCTGTTCTCCCAGGAAAATGTGATTGGTTAACCTGCTTAAATGAGGGATTCAGGGGTTGGTTGTTAGCTAGCTAGCTCTTGGTGCTTGTGTTCTTAAGTAAATCTTTGGTTTTTTGCTATTCCTGTTTCAGCAAATCCCATTTGAAATGGATGGATTAATTGCATGTATCTACAATTTCTATTGAAAATTCAGGGAGACGAGGTTTGCAGGTCTCTTAGTGAATTTAGCTGGGCTCTTATACTTTGTCAAGTTTAAGTCCAAAAAGAAAATGGGCTAGCAAAACTAAAAATAAAAAACGATGGTTTTGGTGTTTTATTTTTGTTTGGCATTCATCACTCTCTTCTGAAGATGCACAGGCTGCTGAATTCATCAAGAACACAAATTTCAGCAATTTATAAGTCTCCATTTAAATGCTTTAATTTATATGTACCATGAGTCATTGTTGCTGATGAATTGAAAGATCAAATGTGGAGATTTGCCTCTGATAGTGGAATTGTTTTGATGGATGAACGGGTTGATTTTTTACCTGTGTTTTTTCTTGTAGATTTTATGGAGTAATTTGTGTTTATATATCGGTATATGATGCTACACCATAATTGTAGTAGTTTATTTTCTTGTTGATATTTGGCTTTGTGGCCATTTATATCACTTCCAAGTTTTATGATCTTTCTATTTTTGTTCCTATATTTGGGGTGCATAGAGATTTTTGTATTTCTACAACACCTGTTTCAACATGTAAGGTTGCAGGTATTGGAGCTAGATTCCGGATGTGTGCTCTTTGCTTCAAATATCAGGAATCTTGTTCATTGTATAAGCATGGCATAGGCATGTTCTCAATGAGCTTTTATGTTTGGGATTGTAATAGTTTCTTTCGTCTGATGGTTTCAGACTTTTAGTGTCCAGAAAGAAATAGAAAGATGCTGTTTTGATATATTTAAGCTACTTTTGCACGAGAACGAGAAAAGGATGGTGATATATTTAAGCTACTTTTGCACGAGAAAAGGATGAAAATATCTTTGCCTGGGATAGGGTTTCTGTTTGGGACGGATAAGATGATTAGACTTTTGAATTTGTATTTCATAAGGTTCCCCCTTCCCTTGCTGCAATTTGTAGAGGTCTTGGCAGAAAGAAATGTTTGTGTGGATTATTTCTGGTATTTCTGTGTATAAGGCTCTTGCTTGCTCATGGGTGTTTCTTATCTCTTTCATCTCTCTGACCTCTGTTCTTGTAATGTTTTTTATCATGTTGAAGTTGGCAACTGATAATGGGTACGTGCCATCATTTGGGGACACAAGAGTTACCAGGCATTCTGCTTATTTCATGGATAAAACTTAGGGCAGGCTTCAACATCGAAGTTTTGATTTGTCTTGTTTGCATTTTATTTTCAAGTTTCTGGTAGTGAAAGGGTTGAATGTATATTTTACATGATATGACTATGTAATGGGTTCCAGTGTAATCAGTGAAGATACCCTGTCTCTGATTCTCTTGAGTTGAATGATTTATTATTACTTTCCGGGCTTTTCAGGAGGACAAAGAGAAGAAGAACAAGGAGAAGAAAGATAAAGAAAGGAGACTAGATAAAGAAAAGGAGAAAGATAGGAGTGATGGAAAGCATAGGAATAAGAAAGACAAAAAGGAAAAACATAGAGAGAAAAAGGAGAAGGATAGAGATAAGGATAAAGACAAAAGTAGTGCCTCAGATGAAAAGAGACTTCTGGGGCAAGCTATGCTTAACAATGGAGGAGACAGAACCTCAGATGAAAGGAAACTTCCTGGGCAATCTAATGGTGGAGAGGTGTGCACTCAGAAGAGGAAGGAAAGGGATCTGGATAAAAATAGTATCTCTGGTGACAAAAAAACTGCTGGACAGTTTTCAGGTTATAACAGTCAGAAGCCCATTCAAAACAGCAATTTGTCTCACCAACCTAAGGAGTCCAAACTTGTACAGCAGCTGGGCAAGAGGGCCAGAGAGGAAGACAGAAAGCAGTTCTTTGAGAAGTTCACTGATACAGATGCAAGAAGAGATGAGGGAATGGTTAGACTGGTGGCAAAGGCCCCTGGCAATTGGGTTGAAGGAAAAGAAAAGAACAAGAGAGATGATGATAGAAAGGTGGATGGGCAAGGAATCAGGGATGAGGCAAGATTTACTGCAAGTGCTCAGAGCACTTCTGGAACATTCAAGGCTAAAATTGATGGAATGCCAAGATCACTGGAGAAAGTCAATGAGAAGAAGATGGAAGGGAAAGATAAGACCAAACAAAAGGAAAGCCAGGATAAATGCAAAAATAAAGAGAAAAAAAGCAAAGAGAAGGATAAAGTCAGGGATAAAGAGAAGAAAAAAGAGGAGAAAGCTAAGGAGAAAAGCGAGCATAAGATGAAAGAGCCAGTTAAATTGAAGGAAAGCAATATGTTTGACCTTGTAGGTGACCATACTGTAAAAAGCTCACATCTTCTCAAGGAGAGCACTAATAGTGTTGTTGGTGACATAAAGATCAAGAAACGAAAGGACTATGACTCGAATGGACTTTTGCATGGTGAGTCAAATTCAAATGATATTGTTAAATCTTGTTAACAAATGTACTTTTAACCAGATTCTGGTGGGTCTATCACATTCTTAAAGGATTCAAGTTTAGATATTGATTGACCAGAAACTTTTTCACCGAGATTAATCTATCATGTCTAGCAAGTCCAAACAAATCTGTCTTTTTATCGGCTAATGCATTCCGCTTCCTTTTGATTTCTGTTGCAGCTGATGATATTAAGCCTAATAAGTTGCCAAGGCCTACTTCCTTGCCTGTATCAGCTGAGAATGGAAGAATGTTGGGAACTTGCAAAATTCCCACCGCAGTTAAACAAGGTAGGCAGGAGGCTGTCAATAGCAATAAAGTGGATAGTAAAGAACAGAAGATAAATGGTTTGATAGAAGCTCTAGCTCCACCCATCACTTCAACTACCTATCCGCTATCAGTCTCTTTAACAAAGTCTTTAACAAAACCTTCACATTCAACTGCACAAACTGATCAAATAGCTGAAGTGTCTAGGAAACAACCCCATCCAGATTCCAAGTACCTTCTTGAGGTGCTTACAGTACCCAAAATGGAAGAGCTGCCGGATTTTGAGGACCAGGAATGGCTATTTCAGAGTACTAATTTCCAAGCAAAGAATCTCCAGGTTGGGTTTTCAGGGATTGACGAGACACAACAGGTTTGGTCAGAAGCTCTGCAGATTGGGTCGGCTGATGTTTATGCACTGCCATACGTTATTCCCTATTGATGATTTATGCAGTTGGATATGGTTGGTCATCCTGCACCGTCTAATGTTATAGAACCTCCTAGGACCACTCTGAGGAGAGGAATACCAGCATCTGGGCCTTGGGTTGGTTATGTAATTCTCAAGCTGCTATCTGATACTTTGGACAGTGTGGTCTGCAACTGCCTCATTTTAGAGACAGTAGTGATGTGCATTCGTCAACTGCCTGACTTGTGGAAAGTTGGTGAATGCAAATGATATCGGACATCATTGCATGCTGGAGAGCGGGATATTCCTCCTGGCACAGAATCACTAATTCTTTCAGAAAAAGCAACCGAGCAGGGTTGCTTGGTAGAGAGATGCATAAGCTTGTGCAATTTTATCTTGTTTGCCTAAAGCCTAGTTCTTCCTAGTTGAAAATGTAAAAGAAAATGGCTGTGGTCTTGGCAACTCCACGACAATTTTGATTTGTAACATACAAGGCATATTTACAGGAAATGTCAGATAGAAGAAAAGGTAGTAACATTCATTCATCCACCTCTCTTGTAGCCGTTTTTCATATTATCATCATGTTTTACAACCTTTGGTGCTCGCCGAGAAGGCATTTTTTGGTCTTCTGGTTTATATCCCCTATATCGTTTTGTTTCGCTTATGGTTCAAGTATGTGAACATTTGTAGCATTGACACACCGTGGTAATGATATATACACTGTTAGCTTAGAAATTTTTGGTGCAATAGTGTCTCCTACGCGGTGCAATGTAAAACTAAGGTTTTTAATTTATTTTGCTTCTATAAGAAAAGGTTACGGTTTTGAAACAATAATGCTCTGTCAAACTATAATTTTCAGTCTCGAGTAGTTCAAAATAATAAATTTAGGAAATTTTTTTAGGCATACTCTTAATATCTTAAGAACAGCATCCCTAATACATGTATAAATTTCTTAGTCAAATCATTTGGAACGAAATCATATGCTAATATATGTTTCCTTAATAACCTATTTGGAACTAAATTAACAAAAACATCAAAATGTGCAGGGGAATCACAATGCACACTCACATAATACTGTTGACTCTAATAGTAAAACTACACTTTTACCCTCAGTCGAGAAAATTAGATGCTTTGGGCTTGGGGGTAATTTAGTTTTTTTAACGGCTTTTTGGTCATTAAGAAATTGTAGCGCGTGTATGTAGTATTTTAGTTTTTTTAGATTAGTGAAATGATTGATTAATCTCTAAGTATTTTTTTTTTTTAAATAAAGAATTGTTGACAAAGGATATTTATATCTTTTTTATTTTTTGTAAATAGTAAAAAGATATTCTTGCATTAGAAAAAACATAAGACATGTTTAAGGGCGTAGTTTTTTTTATTCTAGATTCATAAAGGGTATTTTAGTCTTTTTATATAGAATAATTAATTTTTAAATTTTAAAACCTATTAACATGTAATCTTTATATATCAGCTCATAAAAGACATCTAAGACCTTTGGATAGCATGTATAACATATTCCAGCAGATAAACTTGCTTTTCTACCAACTTGTTGAAGCTTTATCATTTTTTCATTTGTATGGTGCAATAGATGATGATAAAAAATGAGTGGTTTATTGTTAGTGATTGCTTTTCTCTCTCCTCCTCCTAAAAGTAACATTGGTTCTTATCGGTTTTGGTTTTTTAGTGTCAATCCTTGTTATTTGATTTTTTTTTACTATTTTATAAAATTTTTGTTTATTTTTAATTTAGGCCTTTAATTACAATTTGCATATAATATTTTTTTTCAATTCAATCCTTACTCTTTTGACTTCTAATTTTTTTTTCATTGATATTTTTATTAAAGTTTTATTGATTTACAATTTTATCATTCAATCAAAGTTTATGGTCAATTTGATACTTATTCTTTTGATTTTTTTCTTTTGGAAAACTTTTTCCCCCCAAATCAAAAAAAATTTGTTGCCCTCTAATTTATTTTCTATTTTGATTTCACCCTCATTCTTTAATTATAATTTTTTTGTTTTAGATCATCTTGTATATTTTATTTTATTTTAATTTCATCATTTAACATTTGATTTATTAAAGATTGAGCTTCTTGAATTTTCAATTTATGATGCTTCCAATATAATGATCTCATATTACTAGTTTAAAAAGTTGACATAGGTTGATTTTTTTTTATTCATTTTCCTTTTCAATTTCAATGTTTGACATTATTTTTTTAATAAAAAAGATAGGTTTTATGGTTTTTTCTCAAACTTATTTCTATCAGGTTATCTCGGTATCAAGACCTAGGCTAAAGATTTTACAGGTTAACTCAAGTTAGTTTGCATTCTATTACACAGGTTATATGATTATTATGTTAACTCTGATTTATTAGAGCTTTTCTATCCTTTTTTTTCTATTTTGTAATTTCAAGGTTTTTTTCAAGTTACTGTGATTTTTTTATATAAAATTTTATTCATTAACTAAAGTTGCCTATTTTTTAATCATCTAATTAAAATGAAATCAACTTATTAAATTCAATTAGGCATGTAGCCCAAGCCATTTGTTTTTGTTATTTAAAAAAATGCACTTGCATCACCTAGATTATTGTTGTCTTTTTCTTTTTTCTTATTCTATTTTTTATTTTAATTAATACCTTTTTAATTTATTTTTTCAGTAATTTTCTATTCTATGTTTCAATTAATATTCATTCTTTATGATTTTTTGCTTATTTAGCCTTTTTTGTAGAGTTTTTTTTAATTATTTTGTATGTATTTAATTTCTAAAGATATTATTCTAATTCATCTATATATTTTTTTATGTTTTATATGGATGAATTTTATTTTTAAAAATAAAAAATATTTATTTTTTTAGATAATATTTCTAATAACTGTAGTCTTATATAATTTTTTTATTCAATCAGTTTCATGTATGTCTATTTATATTATTGTTTAATTAAATAAAAAGTTAATTTAAATAAAAAAATCTAATGAACACAACTAAGTGAATGCTACATATTGCTAGATCAAATATTTTGATCTATCTCTATCTTTTATTTTTTTTTAGTTTTATTTTTAGTTATTATTAATTTTTTTATATAAATAATTATCAATTTATTTAATTAGATGTTCGTATAAAATTTTTAATTTACAATTAAATTTTTTAATGTATACACACACGCAAAGGCCTTATGTGGCTAATGTGTCGTAATTGAAAAAGAACTCTTGATGTGTAAAAAATCAATTGAGAAACTTTTTTAAAAAAAAAAAGTTAATTTAATCAAGAATTTGGAGGACAACTAATCGTATAATTGTGTTTTCACTTTCACACCAAAAAAGGTGGCTAAATGGTTATAATTGAAGAAATAAAAAAAAGAGAAACAATTAGGACAAATGAAAATGTACAAATAGAATGTTTAGAATCACAAACGTATTTTAATAAAAGTAAGAAAAACTTATGACTCAGATTATATACCTAACTTGATCAATTATTATGGTATTGTTTAATTAGATTATGTAAAAAAAAAAACATGAAATGACAATAAATTTATAACTCAAATCAAAAGAAGTGATCAAAATAATATGCAAAAAAAAAAATTCTTGTCAAAATAAAAAAAATGGTGAAGAGAAAAAAACCACCTAAATGAACCTGAATTAACATGTCAAATCGATAACCTAGGTCATAAAGCAAGGATAACACAATAGAAAATAAACAAAACAAAAATTATAAAACTCAATTTTCAATAAATCTAATGCAAAAAAATGAAATTAAAAAATAGAAAAAAATTACCCCACTAAACCCCATTACCCAAAATATAAATAAGATAATCTAATAGAAAAAATAGAAAAAAAATGAACTGTAATTCTAAAACTAATCTAAAATTGAAGGACGAAACATAAAAGGATTAAATAATAAAAAGACTACCCTGACAAAGACTTGAATCAATCCAAGGTAAATCGTCAAACTCATGACCCAGACCATATGATCAAGATAATCCCATAGAAAAAAAAAATCAAAGAAAATAGCAAAGTTTAGTGTTTTATATATAAAAAAATCGAATGTTGAAAGATGAAATTAAAAAAAAATAGTTAAAAAAATTGAACTCCGAATAAAAAGATATTAACCCAAGTCAACTTTCAAACTTGTAACTCAAGCTAAAGATCGAGATCACCCCATCAGGAAAAACAATAAAACTCAATTCCACACCACGCCAATGGTAAATAATAAAATTAAAAAAAGTGCAAATTTTATAAAAGAGTCAAACATAGCAATTGAAAAATAAGGACCAAATTTTTAAATAAAAAAAATTAAGAGAGTAACTTAGAATTTTTTATTGAAAGATAAAATTGAAAAAGTAATTTAATTTTACAAAAAGACCTAAAATAAATAAAAAAAAACAATCATAATAATGATGATAAAAAAAATTTAAAAAATGAGAGGACAACTTAACATGTTAAAGGGGTGAAATTAAAAAAAAATCTTAAAAAAAAACCCAGAATAAAAATTTATGATAAAAAAAGTAAGGGTCAAATTTGAAATCATATTAAAATAAGAGGACAACTTTGAATTATTGATAATTCAATACAAATTTCAAGAAGAGGAGAGAGACAATGAAAATAATAAAAAAAAAGGATCACCAGCTACATATAGTCATGTTTCTCATGACAAGTGTCACCTCATATAGAAGAGCTTGATGCAATGCTTTCAACGTCACTTCAGAATGCATGTTTAACCATTGGAGAAAGCCTTACTTGCTACTAAAGCATTGTGATTTTCTTTACTTATTGGATCGTGTATTACACACCTAGTTATTTTTCACCTAACTATTAACTTTATTTCCTTGTATTTTTCTTAGTGTAAAATTAAATCCCTCAAGCCCTAATTGATTTAATAAATAAAATTTATTTTTATTTTGACAAATAAAACATTAGCCGAGCACAAAAACTTTTTGGCAATATTATGATGTCCATATATACAGACAATCACAATAAGCTTTGTAAAGTGAAGCTTTAAAAAATATGGAATATGTATTAAATAGGTTTCTAACCAAGACAGTTCACAAAATACCATTTAAGTTATAGAAATGATAGAAACCTAATTTAAGGCATGTATATATAGGGAGTCACCTAATTGAAGTTCTAGTCTATAATCCATATGAGATAAAACTAGACTCAAGAATAATCTATAGATATTTCAGTAGTTGTACAAAAAAGTTTAAGGAATACATATTTTATTATCAATCTTATATGATGAGAATTGTGAAATCTCATAATGCATGGTTTCTTAAGAATGATAAGATTAGAGAGAATAGTTTTCAAAACTTAGTTTTTGAGGAGGATAGCAGCTTTGCCTCTCACATCTTTATATGAATTGGTCATGTTTTATGATAATTATCAAGATATAATAACTTAATAACAACCAATTATTGAAGAGCTACATCATCATAAGGATATTCATATAGATCCAATTACTTAGCATTATCAAGCTAAAGATATTGATGTAACATTGAGAAGATCTTTAAGAGTTAAACACCTAAAATTTTTTTAGATTATATTATGTACTTATAAGAATCTAATATATACATTGGTATTAAAAATGACCTATTATGTTTTATAAGTTATGAGTGTAAATAAATCTATATTATAGTATAATGCTATAAATAATGAGCTAGTATCAATGGTCTTTAAGTGAGTTTTTAAAAATCAAAAGAGACTCTTTAAACAATATTTAAAGATACAATATGGGATTTATAGCCAAATGATTCACTCAACAAAAAAAAAATTGATTATCACAATACCTTCTCTCCTATTTCAAAAAGTATTCATTTCAGATAATCATGGTATTGATAGCTTATTTTAGTATGAAGTTGTATCAAATAGATGTAAAAAATAGCATTCTTTAATGGAAACCTAAAGGAAAAGTTTCACATGAAATAACCAAGAGGTTTTATTTTAAAGGGATTTGACTGTTTGGTTTTTAGGCTATATATAGGGGGGAAAAGCCTCCCATCAATGTTATTTAAAATTTTATAATGTTATTTATTCATTTAGTTTTATGAAAAATATCATAAGTCAATGTATATATTATAAGGTCAATGAGAGCAAAATAATTTTTTTAGTTTTATATGTAGATGAAATTCTACTAGCTTCAAGTGATTTGGATTTATTTTATGAGGTTAAGTAATTTCTCTTGATGCAATTTGATATAAAAGATATGGATAAAGTTTGTTATATCATAAACATAAAGATTGAGAGAGACAAATCCCAATGAATATTAGAATTATCTCAAAAAACCTATATCAATTAAGTTTTAGAGAGATTTAGCATGAAGAATTGTTCATCTGGTTTTGCATTATTGTCAAAGGTGATAAGTTTAGTTTGGAACAAAGCCTAAGGAATTATTTAAAAAAGGAACAAATGAAAAACATTTCATATTCTTCCATAATTGAAGTATAATGTATGCTCGGGTTTGTATAAGACCTAACATAACATAGATATAATTGGAATGTTATGCAAATATCAAAATAACCTAGGTTTAGGTCATTGAATAGTTACAAAGAAAGTCATATGATACCTATAAGGGACTAGAGACTACAAGCTTATATATAAGCAATTTAATCATCTAGAAGTGATTGAATATTCATATTTATTGGAAAAGTGCAAATCTTTGGTTTCTACTTCTACCATTGAAGCAAAATTTGTATCATAATTTGAAGCGACATCATAGTTTATATGGTTAAAGAGTTTTATTTAAAGGTTTAAAGTTGTTGATATAATTTTCAATCTATTAAGGATTTATTGTGATAATCTCAATTTAGTTTTTTTCATGAAGAATAATAAGAGTGGAGGTTATAATAAGCACATCTACATTAAGTATCTAGCTATTCAAGAGCTTATTAAAGAAAACAAAGTGGTTGTTGAA
Organism: Populus euphratica; assembly: GCF_000495115.2. Lineage (NCBI taxonomy): Eukaryota > Viridiplantae > Streptophyta > Magnoliopsida > Malpighiales > Salicaceae > Populus > Populus euphratica. The sequence goes on along the minus strand of NW_011500927.1, from coordinate 49,631 downwards.
TACATCATCATATTAACAAAAAGTTTATCATTTATTGCTTACAAGAGACATGTTGAGTATATAAAACTCATTTCTATAATGTAGCTTTTTATATGATTAAGATATCCTTTATATTTGTATTACATTTTATTTATTTAAAAAATTCCAGTAATTTTATATTTATCTTCTCTTATTTAACCCTAAAACACACTCTCATGGGTATAAAAACTCAAAATCAGAACACTTTTTTTTTTCAATTTATTTTTTTCAATGTCATTTAAATTTCAAACTATCTCAATTAAATATTTTTTTAAAGATGAACTCATTAATATCAAGATAGTCATTCTTTTTATTTTTCTTGTTTTTTTTATTAAAATAAACCTCTCTTCCTCTTCAATGTCTATCTCTCTCCACTCTCTGAGATATTAATAATTATTAAAATAATCAAAATATAAACTATAGAAATATAACAGTGAAAATTAGCCTAAGTGTACAGTAAAAAAATATTTTATAATGTAAAGTTTATAATTATATTAAAAGGTAAGAGTGGGAAAATAAGCATGCTAATATTAGATTTTGTTTGGTATCCTGCTATTACTTATTTTTTAAATGATTTTTTATTTGAAATGCCTTAAAATAATATTTTATTATTTTTTAAATTTATTTTTAATATTAACATATTAAAATAATATAAAAAATATTTTAAAACAAAAATATTTTCTGAAATAATATTTTATTATTTTTAAAATTTATTTTTAATATTAATAGATTAAAAAAATAAAAAAAATTTCTGAAATAATATTTTATTATTTTTAAAAATTTATTTTTGATAACCACACATTAAAATAATATAAAAATAAAAAATATATTTTTTAAAAAAATAACAAAATTATTTTTTTAAAAAAAATCTTTTAAACACGAAAACTGCAATCAGCAAAAGCGGTCCGCTAATCAATGCGACCACGAGGCCCTTTAAGACAGAAGAACAACACTCGAATCTAGAAAGGAAATTACTACAACACTGAACATGCATCAAGATGTGGTGGGCCACCAAGTTGCCAGATGTTTCGATCGTGACTTCCGAGAAATGACCAAGAAATCGACTCCTCCTCTTCAACCTCTCCACCACCAGCTACTTGCCATGCCGTTCATGAGAGATGTTTCATTTTCAGGAGGTTGTTGCCACACATGCTTACAAGCCACGCACAAACCCATTTCATAATGATGTTGATGCCCCTTTATTTCCTCTCCTCCGAAATTATACACTGCGCAATAATTTTGATGCTGTTTGGCCACACGCGGGCGATCACGACAAGACAAAACATGATGTGCGCGTGTGAATTGTTCAAGGGGTACCAGCACGACCTCAGATAAGGATGCGCGTCGCACTCCAGCCAGCAAATGTTCATCTCTACCACTATATATAATTCCATTTCCCAGGAAATCAGGGAGCTAGAATGGAAACAAAATAGCAGAAGGGAAGGAGGGACGCAAGAAAACATTGAATCAAGATTCTCTATCTAGAAGAATTTTATGATGGAAAACATGGGGGAAAAAGAGAGGAGAGTAAAATGTGGCCTCTAATGGAGGATACGTTTGAATTCCATACATCCATGCTTTTCAAAAGCATTCTCCATAAAACCTGAACCTGACAGGTATAATTTTACATGAATTTCAGCACTACGCAAACAGAAAACACATGATTAATAAAAAAAGATTGGGGAGGGGGGGGAGATAAAATGAAAGAACTACGCTTCAAAACTGGCTATATGATATTTCAGAAACTAATTTTTGCTTCAGTGGAGGAACTACGCTTCAAAACTGGCTATATGATATTTTGCTTCAGTGGAGGAGATAACACTGATAGGAGGAGGTCATAGCAGTGAACTTCATGTACAACATAAATGCCCAGTAAGTATGGTTGGCATAGTCATGTAAACAACTCTACAATTTCCAATCTCAGATAACTGTTTGCTGATCTAACTTTATTGCTGCTTGTAGCAATGCTAACCAGACAGTTCTTCGTGAACATGTATACAAGAAACGTGTAAAAGCAAGTATATACAAAGTACATCAAAACCTATCTAAAGTTCTTCAGATAATCCCTCCCTTTGTCTTCGCATTCGAGCTGCCCATGACATGCTCCCACCAGCATCCTTGTTCATGCTTCTTCTCTTCAACTCTGATAGCTGAGACTGCCAGCGATTCTTCCACTCAGTTCTCTCTTCCATTTCCTGATTGGAAAAAAAAAAAAACCCAATAAGCATAAAAAGATAACCATACAACAGCCTAATGCCGAAACTAACCTGATTTTGGTGCTTTTTTTAACACATCAGAACCCAGATAACAAAGGTAAAAGGCAAACGCAAAGATCTACCATGTCAACTAACGTGTGTACATCTTCATTATCTACCGAAAAACAAGGTGATTTAACCTCATCAAAGATTCTAAAAGCGATATTTTTATTCAATAAAACGATCAAATTGAAAAACAACAATTCTCACGAAGGAGAGATGCCGGAAAAGCCAGCGAAAAACAACTTAGGAGTGTTAAGTGAAGATCTAAACAGAAAAGGATTGAAGGAATTAAAAATTAATTCTCTGTTTCTTAGCCAATCAATTCCAACACGAAGAAGTTTCTACTGAACTCTGTCAGCATATAAAATAAAAAAAAATTAACCACCACAAAAACACATAATTTCAAAGCCACTCTTTTCTTCTTAGAAAAAAAAATTCATCGGCAAATTCCATACCTTTCTAGGCCAACTAGCTAATAATTAAAGAAGAAAAATCACCAAAACCCAATCTAACAACAAACTTCACAAGGAAAAAAAAAAACTTTTACCCAGATTGAAACACACCAAATCAATCCCAAAATAACCAATGATTTATCCAAAAAAAATATCGAACCCCAATTTCATCTCCAAAGAATTGGAAAAAAAAAAGAAGGAAGAAGAAGAAGCTGTATAAGCACATAAAATAAAAATTAAAACAATACCTCGTCGTTTTGATAAGGATAGCGTCTCCTAGCAGAGAAAGCTAAATGAAGCCCTTTAGCCATATCACGATCATAAATCTCTCTCATCCTGGGATCCGATAAGGTTTCATAAGCCTCTTGAACCCGAATAACCCTCCGGGTATACTCTTCGACCCGGTCCGGCGGTGAAACATCCGGATGGTACTTTCTTGCCAATTGCTTGTACGCTTGTTTTATCTCCGGCAATGTCCCGGATTGTGTTATACCCAGTAGCTCATAAAAGCTCATCTGTCCCAAATCTGCGCCGACTTTTGCATTTATTGTGGCTTTGGTTTTGAAAGACCCGATTGGGATTCTTGAAACGGTTTTCACCCGGAGAATTGGATTCGGGTCAGGCTTCAACGATGATTGATAGAAGCGAGTGGTTTCGCTCCCCGGGATCATCAATCCATAGCAACCCATCTCTCTCTAGTGTTTTGTGTTTTTTGTGTTGCAGACGATAACTAGATTTTTGGGCGGGTTTTATAGGGGAGTTCTATTTTTTTTATATAGCATCTTTGGAATGTTGTGACTTTCTTTTTTAAGTAATAAAATTTAAAAATAAAATTCAAATTATCCTCATACTATATTTTTATATATATAATTATTAAAAAAAATAAAATTTATATTCTGTAAAATAAATTAAATTTTAGAATGTAAATTATTGAACAGCAACAAAGTTTAAAAAGCAAACTATAATAACACTTGCTGTATAGATATTTAAGTCTATTATTAAATAATATTAATTATAATTTATTTTCTTTAATTTATGAAGAACGGTTTCGTCGATTTTACCAATGGTGATCATCCTTTCACAAATTTTCTTACCTTACCTACTTCTATTTTCTATTTTTTTAAGAAAAAAAGGAAAATAAATTATAACAAGCAAGAAATTGATGGAAAATATTTTTTTTATGGTTGGATGGTTTAGGTTTGACCGTGTGGGTAGCTCGAAGGGGGTGGGTGGAGGCGTGGAGCAGAGGAGGCGGCGGCCATTGGAGCCTCCATGCTATTTTGGTTATTCTTCTTTGAAAAATGGTTAAAATTCCTTTTCTTTTTTCTTTTAAGTTTGAAAGTATTATTTCTTATTTTTTAATGATTTGTCATGGGATTATTTTTTAAAGTATTCTTTATTTAAAAATGTATTAATATAATATATTTTTTTATTTTTTAAAATTTATTTTTGATATGAATATATTAAATAACCAAAAAAATAAAATTATTAATTTAAAATAAATATATATATATATATTTCTTTTTTTTTGTGAAACACGGTAAAGCCGCTAAACATATCTTCTAGAAGCAGCTATAGGCAATACTTTCGAAAAAATATCTAAAGCCGCTAAACAATCTTATCTTCTTAAAATGGTTAAAAATTCATTTTCTAGAAGCAGCTATGGGTAAAGAGCTTTTATCATATCTTTTATATTATAAAAGAAAAAAAATTATTTTATTTGCTTGTTAACTAACCTAATTATTTATTTATTTATTTTTATGTTTTAAAAGTATTTTTTAAAAAATTTAATTTTTTTTATTTTTTTCTTTACTTTAAATTACTATTTTTTGATATTTTTAAATTATTTTGATGGGTTAATATTAAAAATAATTTTTAAAAATAAAAAAATATTTTAATATAATTTAAAATAAAAATTACTTTAAAAAATAATCCTACCTATATTTTAAAACATACTCCTTTATACATAAATAGCAAAAATCCTTAATACACACAGACTGTTACTAGTATTACATTGAAAATCTTATAAAAACCAAACACGAGTTTCTAATTTGACTTCATAATTGGGCATATATGGCAATAAATAAATTACTCTTTATCAAGAACATGGTAAATTCACCTCATTTTAGTATTATTTTTTATCTGTGAAGTACTAGGTAGACACAGTCATGTGATTTGAGATCAGTGGCCCTTCACATGAAAAAGGAGATGCTGTGGGGGCAGTGTCATAGCTTCAGAGCACTTATGTTTTCAGGGCAGAACGGTAATAATTATTGTTTACAGTTTTTTTAAATATATTAAAATAATATTTTTATGTTTTAAACTTATTTCCAATAAGAAGACATAAAAAAAATTAAAATACAAAAAAAAAGTGATTTAAAATATAAAAACACAAACAAAATCATGAAAATGAAATGTTTTTAAAGTCAATATTGATTGTTGGTAAAAATAAAAAAAGATAGTTTTCACATGTTTGTTACACGTGATGCCAACCTTTTTTCATTTTTGTTGTGATATAAGAGGGATGGACAGGTGTACTGTGTATTTATTGTTTTTAAAAAAAATTAATATTTTTTTAGTATTTTTATATTAATTTTATATTTTAAAATTAAAAATTATTTTTAAAAATTATTTTAATATTTTTTAAATAAAAAATATTTTAAAAATAACTATAATCATATTCTTAAAAAACGATGCTGATGGTTAGGTTAGCACTTAAGAATTTAAACAGGGAGTCTTGAAAGTGAAGCTTATAGTGATTAGTGTATTAATTTAAGAATCAAATCAAGCCTAAGATCTCGGATTTCAACCTTTTCGAAGGAACAAAGGCAAGTGAACCTTAGATTTATGTCTGCAATTGTTGGATTAAGCATTAAAACTATATAATTTGGACCGCCACTTGCATTAAATTAATAAGCAATCAGCATAGCTATTTCACTTCAACAATACTTTTTTTATCCTCGTGAAATTCAGTCAATTTAATTGAATATTAAGGTAATGAATGTTTTTGTATTTAAAAAAAATTAAAAAAAATTTTTAATTATTTTTTATTTACTTCAAATTAATATGTTTTTGGTGTTGTTCATTCATTTTAATATACTAATATTAAAAATAATTTAAAAATAAAAAAAATTAATAATATGTATTTTAATATAAAAATTATTTAAAAAATAATTATAACTATACTATCAATCTAGTTTTTAATTTATAATTAAAAACAATAATAGGATGATATGTGCGTTACAACATCCAACCTTTTAAATATTATTTAAAAAAAAACAAAATTATCACCCCACCGCATGCGCTTGAAATTGATGTTTTCGAGAGAAAATAAACCCCCACAAAATTAGCTCGTGACCCAAATACACGTATATAAGAAACTTAAAAAAATGCAAAAAGGGGCTGCCTCCCCTGCTTTATGAAAGGCCATGCCAGCTTAGTTAATTCCTCGAGAAAATGATTTAATGCTTATCCTGTGAGTTCATTTCTAGGTGCCCTGGCCTCAGGTTTTACGTCAACAGAAATTAGTAACTACCGCGATTGCCTGGGGCGCGGGTTCATTATGTAAATATTTTTAATGTTGTTAAAATTATAAATTAATATTAAACAAATAACTGAAAACTAAAAGTATAATTAAGCTCATATTTCATGAAAAAAAAATATATTATTAATAATAAACTTACAGAGTAAATAGAATAAGTTGTAGCATTTTATAATATTTTATAAAAAAAATATAATATTTTCCTTACATAATTTAGTTTTTGTTATATGATATAGTTTTTCTGTTAATAAAAAAAATTATGAAATTAAATTTTTTATTAACTTAATATTTTAAAAAAGTTGTAAAAAATATATAGAAAATTCATAATGCTTCGTAAGAAAAGCTATAGTTGTAATTGTCAACTAACTCAATATAAAAAAATTAATAAAGATAATTTTAAAAAAATTATAAAAAAATTATATAGAAAAATATTATAGCAGTCCATATTGTTTATAAAAAACACTACAAAATTAAATTCTCAACTAACTTAATATTTAAAAAATAAAAAAATTTGAAAAAAATTATAAAAAAAGAAAAAGAAAAAGAATAAACCATGTAAAAATTTTTTTACCAATCCGAAAAAGAAAAAGAATAAACCATGTAAAAAAATATTGTAGCAATCTATAGTTTTTTATAAGAAAAGCTACAGTTTTAATTTTCAATCAGCTCAATATCAAAAAAATAAAAATTGATAGATAATTTTAAAAAATTATAACAAACAAAACTATATAAAGAAACACCCATCAAAACAATCATAAAAAAATATATATATTGTGGGAATAGCTACTGTTATAATCCTCAACTACATCAATATTAAAAAAATAAAATTAACCTAATTTTAAAAAAATTATTAAAAAATTATATAGAAAAATATTATAGCAATCCTAAATATTTAAAAAAATTGTAAAACTAAAGTTTTAATTAGTTTAATATTAAAAAAATAAAATCAATAAAAATCATTAAAAAAAAACCTAAAAAATATCATAAAAAAACAATCATGTAAAAAATAGGTAAGAATCCACAATATATCTTGTAACAAAAAAAAAAATGATCGTTCATCCCGTAGCCGCGTGGGATTGGGAAAATCCTTCCTATCCTGTCTGGCTCATCAAATTTTGCATCTGGCTGCAATTTGTATGGCGTAGGCTTGTGATGCACTCCCAAAATATCCCCTGTATTCTAGTGATTGGCCTTGGGTTATGAAAGTTACTTTCAGAAATTTCTGTCTATTTTGGCTTTTCACGGCTACAAGGCAGCCCCCATTTCTTGTACGATCAATGAGCTCAATCTAACATCGAACGACGCAGAATCCAACGTTTAAAAACCATAATCAAAACATTCAATCCTCAGCTATTCGAGTGCTTGATTATCCCTTGCTGACAAAACTGAGACCCTATCCCTTTAGCTTCGTGATCATCCTTGAACTTGTGAGCCATTGACATTGAGCAACATGCAGAAATGATTATTAGCTTCTCTGTTTTACAACTTTGTCATGCCTGCTCCTCGCGAATGTCAAAACACACAACACAGCAGACATGAAAACAGCACACACATAGGCAAAGGCTTATATCAAGGATGCCGTGACGCCCTTCCTTAAGTCCTTGCATCACTGCCTGAGAAAGGACAAAAAAGAGAGGGAGAGAAAGAGGAAGGGAGGAAAAGAAAAAAGAAAGGAGGCCAGGGTAGAAGGACGACGCAACAACTTTCATCTTATAGACAGGTAGTTCCTCATCACACCAGAGGGACCCATTGCTTCAGCTTTCATGCCATCCTATCAAGAAAAAGAAACGGAGGAGAAAGGGAGGGAAACACAGACAGGCTTCATTTATCATATTGGATGACAGATTGACGCACCTAAAACAAATAAAAAATCACTAACTTATCTCGTCATCTCACGGCAGGAAGACTAATCCTTCCGATTAACACCCATTTTCCACTCCTCTCACTAGCCAACTCGCCCGTATCTCCTGAAATTAACATTGACAAGTACAGCTCAAAGGGAGACCAAAAAATCGGATAAACCCACAACGACCAACATTGCTGATAGCATCATTGCATTTTCCCCCCTGTTGTGTTCACAACCCAACCCAACCCCACCCCAAACAACCGAAAAGGGAAAAAGAAATGGAAACTTGTGAATTAGTCTGCATTTTGATGTACACAGTCTATCTGGTAAATTAATAATCAAGGTCAAAATTCAAGAAAACTGGTTTGAAGCTCAAATATTTACAACTAAATGACACTTACAGTACAGGGCAGGCCCTAAACACCTCTGCCGAAACTAGCCACTTGAAACAGAGCAATCGTATAAAAGTGGATCTGAAGAACAGAAGGACGCAAGAGAGAGAGCACCTCTAAGCACATTTATAATTTCAAAATAAAGTTAAATCATTTGGTCAAACATAAAGTTCCTGTTTTCAATCACTAGAGAAAGCAGTGTCAATATTTAGAATCATCTGCGTGGAAGACACAAGCATTAGTGAAGCTTTATCATGAAACAGAACTCATCCTAACAGTTGAATAGAAATTACCTGTGGAAAAAAAAAATCTGCATTTCACTGAAAAATTTAGTCACCCAGTCTGCTCATGTACAACATTGTGCAACTGTAATGTTATTCATCCCAGCGACTCTGGTTTCACTTGACCTCAAAAGTAGCTTCGCTAACACAGACACCTTTGGAAGGAGAAAAGAAAGGAAAAGGAAAAAACAAGAGAAAAAGATGGGAAAGGAATAAGACACTGGGTTTTAAAACATGTTGGCCCAAGTTACACAAGTATCGACTACAGACACATCCAGCCAATTGAATTTATTAAAAGTCTAAAAATTCCATGACTGGTGGAAATCTCAACAGATAGCCGTCCCACTCTACTGACAGCATACCTTCATTACATCAGTAAATATCAACAATCCTTTCATTGATGTCGGCAGCTCCAATGGAAACATCATGTATAACCTGCATGTATTTGGGGTATGACAGCCCACCACACCATCAAACATAAATAAATGTTTAACCCATTATCAACCTACCTACCACATACACTCTTTAAGCTTTCATCTTGAAAAAAAGATGAAAGGAGATGGAAAACTGTAAATGGAGATGGGCAGACCTAAATCATGATGGGTGGATATGAAAACCAGAACTATAGTAAGCTTTCACTCAATCACACGCAGGGCATGCTTATGATCCAAAAAACATTAACACAGCAAGTTAACTAGGTACATGCTGCTGTATTATGTAATAAAAGCATAGTTTCTACCACTCCATCAAAGGGCCTAAGACCACATTAAGATTTAAAATTAACAAAAATATATATATGAAATTTTATATATATCATATCAAATTCAAAAGGAAAAAGAAGAAAGAAAATTGAAACTAGAAATACTTTCTCAAACAGACATTTTTATATATATATATAAGGGGAAAAAAAGAAGAAGCACAGTTAGCAATAGAGGTAGTAATAGTCCAACATACATCTAGCAGTAATAGAAGCTTTGCTAGAAAGATTGAATGGTTGACCCGGATGACAGCAGAACACCATTTGAAACATACAATCCCTATCATGGTCAGCTCAGCCTTAAAGACTCTAGTTCCAATTTGTTACAAGTGAACCTGCAAAAGATAAACAAACACACAAGTGTGCATATTTATGAGGAGCCAAAGCTGGCAGAAAAATACAACCAAAGAACATCAAGAAATCTTCTGTAAGAATCGCCCTTCATGCGAGCAAAGGCTGATTCTGCTGGAATTAAGTTCATGCATCTCTGCAAGCTTCTCAAATAGGTGCACAGCAAAACAAAACATAAAAAAGAGCCTTCCATGAAAAACAGCTTCTCTTCCAAGCATTATATGCTGTCCTCAAACATTAACTTCAGTTCTCTTACGCTCTTCAAATTCTGTAAACCAGGCAAGGATAATATTAGGCTAATTAATGGCCAACAACATTGAAAAAATATTTTTTTTCCTGTCGCATTAGTTGTCATTACCATTTGAGTTCAGTTTTGGATGTTCAACTTTCAGTAACTAAGGTTCTTCATTGCTTGAATTTGGCAAACCATTGCCCCCCGTTACCATGTCTTCCACCAGTTCCTTTGAATCACAACCTTTATGTTTTAAATCCACCACTTCTTCATTCATAAAATATTCTTTTTCCTCATTGGCATCTTCTGTTTTGTCTGATCCATGCTCATGATGAGTCTCATTTTCCCCTCTTCTAATATCCTTTTCATCATTTGAATGACGTTTGCATTCGGCAGATTTTGACCTAGGGCGCCTCCTATGTTTTGATTTATTTTCCTCTGAACTTCTTGGAGATCTGCCGTGTTTACCTTCAGCGGATGGTGACCTTCGTCTATGGCGGTGCTTAGACTTTTCATCTTTATTTTGATCTAACCTGTGACTAGACCGCCGCTTGCCTTCTGGAGATATTGACCTAGAGTGCCGTCTGTGCTTTGACTTGCTCCCATCCCTACCTCTTGGGGATGACCTACTTCTGTGATGCTTTCCCTCTGCAGTTATTGATCTAGACCGCCCTCTATCTTGATGCTTTCTTTTTTTATCCCTGGTTTCATTTCCCCTCTCTTTGTAATGATGCCTATCATCAACAGATTTTGACCTGGACCTCCTATGATGGTGCTTCAGCCTCCCATCCCCAGTTTTGTCTACTTTCTCATTGGAATGGCGTTTACCTTCCACAGATTTTGACCTGGACCGACTTCTGTGCTTTGAGTCATCTTCATTTGAACTTCTAGGGGATGGCCTCCTTCCATGGTGTTTAAGCTCCACAGATAATGACCTAGACCTCCTCTCATGCTGCTTTGACTTTTTTTCTCGGATTTCATACACTTTGTCATTGGCCTCTTCCACTGATTTGGACCTAGAGCGTGAGCGCCTTCTGTACCTGAGCTTGCTATCTGGGTTGTTCCTTGGGGATGATCGACTTCCTCCATGATGCCTAGGTGATCTTGAACCACTGTCTGATGCTTTTCTTGATCTATGAGCTGAACTTTCTTGGCGATGTTTTGGTGAGCCTGAATCAGCTCTGTAGGATTTTCTTGTTCGAGGGCTTGCACTCCTGCTCCTATTTCTCCTTGAAACAGGTGAATGATGATCACGGGATCTATCCAATTCCCGCCTTCTAGTTCTATCACCATCATCTCTACTATCTCTATCTCTATATGATCGTCTTTCGTAATTATACCTTGAGTGATAGCGAATTCTCACAGGGGACCTCGATCTACGGTCTCTACTGTGGCGGGATGGGGGCGAGTAAGAAGGTGACCTCATTCTTCTTCGGTAATTAATTGGTGATCTCGACTTGGATCTGGACCTTGCTCGAGGCGGGGATGGTGACCTGCAAGAGGCAATAAACTCATCAGTGGAGAAAAAACCACAGAGCAAAGTATTAAGTTTTAATTAGAGTGTCAAGTTTATTTGTTATACAAATCAAAAACAATAACCTAACAATTCTCAAACTTGCATGCTTTAACAAAAGATAAAAGGTTTGCATATGTTTAAATAACTACGGCATTAGCAATTGATAAGCCCCAAGTTGGACTCTCCACCAACTCAGGCAACTCAGTTCTGACAAATGATTTCATGAAGGCTAACAGATATGGGAGGGGAGAAAAAAAGCAAGCCATGGTAGTAAAAAATCATACCAAGAAGACCTTGTGTTCCTTTCTTGTACCATGTCTCTCAAATAAAAAAGAGAAAAGGGATTATGAAAGACCCACTGCAGTATTTATCTAATCCAAAATCTTAATCTGAGGCAAAAGCAAAGAGTAGTAATGCAAATTATCATCAGTGATCTATTTTAAAAGAAAGAGATAAGCTGACATACTTGGATTCTGCTTTTGTTTCCCCTTCTCCAGTGACAAGCCCATCATCTTTTAACTTCTTACTTATTTCTGCAGCTCTAGCTGCTGCTAACTCTGTTGCCGACTTCATTGTTGCAGCTTTGTTAGCTGCCTGCTGTGCAGTCATAGTTTGCTGCATAAGCAAAGCCTGTTGAAATTGCATCTGTTGCATGGCAACTGCTTGCTGCATCATCATTGGCAGAGAAGATGAAGCAAAGGAAGAGTTCAAAATAGGTTTCTGAGGAAGAGATTTAGCCGTCTCAACATTCAAAGGCCGACCCCCAACATCCATGTTGTTCAATGCTAAAGCAGCAGTTGCTTCTTCAGGTTTCGAGTATTCTATGTAAGCAGAGTGTTTTGAATCAGCAATGGTACATTCAACAACTGTGCCACAAAAGCTAAACAGTTGTTTCAGCTGTTCCACTGTCAGAGGCGGGCTGAGATTGCTAACGTGGAGTGTTTTCTGCAGTGCATCCTCCTTCCGAGCTTTGTCAGGTGATCCTGGCAAGGGGGTAAATGCTCAGCAGTAAGAACTTAGGACATAAAATGAAAGGAAAAAAATACTTAAACCAAGGTACAGCACAAGTAAAATCAATAGCTTCGGGCAATGAGAAAAGAAAGGATTCATACAAGCTATCTGATACATGCATGAGCAGCTAATAAGAGGTGAGAATACCAGATGAATCTTTGGCTGACTGAGCTTGCGCTTGCAACTGAGCAGCATGAGCTTGAAGAGCTTTGGCAGCAACAATAGCCTGAGCAGCAGCCATTGCAGCTGCAGAAGGTGCCATAGGCACCTGACTAAGAGTCCCCATTGAGGTTGTCGGGGCTAACAAAGTCATCAGTAAGCTCTGTGGAGGGTGACTCAGCTTGCAATCGGTTTTTGCACACCGACCATAAAGGTACTCTCGACAAACTTCCCCAAGAGATGCTCCAGCTCCAGGCAAAATAGCACCACCTGAAGCACTGGAAGTAATGCCTGGAGTCATTCCTAGTAATGCAGGGAATGCCCCAGAAATGTTGGCCGAGTAATTTGGCATGTTAGGCATGGTCTGGTTCACAAGGTTTGGAAATGTTGTTGTAGGAGCCACACCCAGCAACCCTCCAGTCGAAGTGCCTGCATTGCATGACAACAATTCAATACCTAAACGTGTTAGAGATGAATAGCAAGACTGAATATTTGAATAACAAGTCAGGAACAATTCAAGGATATATTGGACGGTGAGATAACATGGCTTATTAAAGGAAAAGATAGACAGTTTACAAATTATTAGCGAGTATTTAATCAGGAAAACCACCCTCCATCATCTTTACTTACTTTAACAAACCACACAAGAAAATATCCCAATCATTCCTTTTCTCTCACTTCCATGCAGAAGAAATTGCAAATGTCCATATGCATGCATAAACCAAATAAAGATATGCAGCACATTATCTTACTAGATCAACAATCAAAATTTTCAGAAGCGTCAAGACAGTATCGCTCCAATTTAAACAACCTCCCCAAAAAAAATCCGGACAAAAGAGCCAAGACAATATATAATTCAAAATTTGCTTGCAAAAATCAACAAGTCATACACAAGTGTTGAAAACATTACAAGTGATTGACAAATAGCAATACACAAACTCATTACCGCAGACAACAGTACCTAGAACTGTATAACCAACATAAAGTTCACATAGAAAACACAAAAAAAATTCCATAACCGTAAATATATATACCTGCACTAAAGAAAACAGGGAAAGGACTCCCCATAATAGCTTTCCCATTACACTCAATAGTAACCATATAATTCCCTCTTTTGGGCACCACATATGTAATCGTGTATGTCCCATCTCCCATATCCTTCACAATCCCTTCTTGCTCCGTTCCCCCAACTCCCACTCCCGGTGAAACCCTAACCTTAATCACCGCGCCTCCATTTGGAACTTTCCTCCCATCCGCATCCTTGGTAACAACCATAAACGTGGCCGGTGCACACGCGGTCCCACCGGCAATGCCACCACCTGCCGCCGTGCACTTATTGGGGTCAACTGGTCCCACTGGTTTATTGGCCAAATCCTCCTCTGCATCTTCCTCCTCGGAATCTGAATCCGCGGGCTTCTCAGCCTTGTCTGATAATACTTTGAAGGTCGCGTCGAATGCAGCTTTCGCTGCTGCGGTTTTTTCTGCCTCGCTTTTTAGTTTTGCTTCCTCTGCTTGCTTCATCCATATTGGTTTAGTACCTGAGTGGTTGGTGGTTGAGGTAGCGGCGGCAGTGATGGCGGTGTTGTTTCGATCTGTCATCGTAAAACCCTAATTTGCCTGTGGGCTAGAAATTGGGGTTTTTTGGGGGGCGATTGGTGGTAGCGTTGATGAAAACAAAGGGGAAAGACTGTTCTTAGTGGTGGATTTTTTTATTTTTATTGAAAGACTGTTCTTAGTGGTGGATTTTTTTTTTTTGTTTTTGCTTTTTTCGAGAGAGAATATTTTGAATAGTAAACAACAAAAAAGAGTTTGCTATGGGCACGGCCATTGTGTCTATTCACACAATTAACTTTTTAAATATCTAAACCATAGGTTACTGCTTTGAATTATTTTGAATGTTAAATAAAATTAATTCTTAAAAAATATATAAAAGTAAATTATATGTGAAATTTTTTATTTACTATATTGAAATTAATGTAAAACTAACTTCCAAAAATCTCCTTTCATTTGAAATAATAAAATGAACATGATAATGGTAATGTAGAAAACAAGATAAATTAAATTCTATTTTTTAAAATATGTAAATTCAGCCAATATAAATTATTTTATTTATTTAAAAATTTAAATTTAATTTATTTAATAATTTAATTCAAATTAAATGCGGGTAGATATTTTAAAAAAAAAACAGAGAGTTTTGATGAGAAAGATACATTTTTTACTCCTTACTTAAAATCAATAGAAATTTTTCTAATTTATATGTCAATTGACTTCATTTTTTTATTCAATATACCATGCTTCTAATAAAAAGATATTTTTAAAAAAACTAATAAAAATTAATAAGAAAAGTAACTAAAACATTCATTTTTACCCCATGATTTAAATCATTATTTTTCTTACTAATATATTTTTATTACCACACAATTAAATAAAAATATTAAAAAGTTATTCATGTTACTAGGTTTAAAATTTAAAGATAGTTCTAAATAAGATTTATATGAATAAGACACTTATAATTATATTTCTCAAAATAAAATTATGTTTGCTATATAAGCATCAAATTAATACAATAAGTATGTTTTATGTCACATAAGCATGTCTTTAATAGTTTCAAAAATTTTTGGCATCAAATAATAAAAATGAATTTCAATTATTAATAAAAAAATTTAAAAAAATCACCTTACCATTGGAGGAACTTATTTTTCATAAAAGTTAATTTCTTTTAACACTTATTTTTTTTAATGAAGTATGTTTGTGCCTTCTTTGAAAAGAAAAAAAAGACTTGTTTTTCTTTTCCTTTTGCTTTGTTTTTTTTGTCTTAGGAAGCCAAACATCATAATAGCACCAACGAAAATGAAAAAGAATTAAAACACATTAAACTCTAATAGTTGGTCAAGTATATCCATCATATTAACTTTAAAATCATGTGTCTTTTTTACACACACTAACCTTAAAATTTGATATAAATTGGAAGACTCTCTATTCTTAAAAACATAGTTTTTTGAATAATTATTTTAATATTTAATCAATAATGATTGAAGGTATATATCTTATTAATTTTATATTCCGTATAAATACTTGGTATGCTAGAATTATACTACATGTGGTATTACAGCCTTCTCCTTAGTACATTGATTAGTATTAATTTAATTTTATATACATGACTAAAAAAATGATCTATTTATATGTTTAGAATTTAGATTAAATAACTTTAAATTTTATAAATTTTAAATTCTATTTGTGTGTTTAAATGATATGACATAGATTGTTTGGCTTTTAACATTGAAAAGCATTTGCATGAAAAAGGAATCTCTAGGTTGGTAGTTTAGAATTTTTTAGGCCTCTTAGGGTTATATAGAAAAAAAAAATTGAAACATTTGTTAATTGGTTTTTAGCAAAAAAAAAAAAAATTAATGTTATCTTCTTACATAGTAAATCATTCTCTTATTAAAATAACTCTTGTTAAGAGTATTAAGATAACAGATTGTGTATATGTTTTTATAACTATAATAATTTTTTTTTTGAAATTCAATGTTTTTATAGTTATTTAGCTGGTGAGAAAAGCAAAAATCTAGGTCATGATTTTGTTGAATTTTTGTAAAACATATATATGTAATAGAAACAATAAATTTAAAATTTTTTTAGGAATTCTAAGATTTCATTAGACAATCTAGAGTTGTTTATGATTTATATGAAAATTACATAAAAATCAAAAAAAAATTTATTTTTGAATAATTACTTGTGATTTATATGAAAATTACATAAAAATCAATTTTTTTTTTATTTTTGAATAATTGCTTAAGGTTAAGTTGTCGCAAATTATAAATCGTTCAAGTATTTGGCCTTTAATGATAATCCATATGAACCGCTAATAAAAAATCTATTAAACCTTTATAAAAAAAGAAGGATTGTTATGCCTTTAAATACTAGCATTTTTTTTCTTTTATGTCTTTTAGGTGTTTATGTAATGCTTAATGTGCATAAAATAGGAGGCATAACATTCTATTTATAAGAAAACTTGAAAACCCTATAAATATTGAAATATTAATTTTTCCATTGAATAATATCACATATATTATTTCATAATAATTTTAGAAATTTATTCAATCAAATCTCTACTTGATTTTTCTAGGTCTAGAATTGTAATTTCTTGTATAAATTATATTTTAGTTTAAAATTTATTTACAATCAAGTCACACTTGATTAATCATCCTATTTTAATTTTTGACCATTAATTCTTATATGTGTGACATTAGGTTCTCTAATAAGTTGGTCTCAAATATAAGTTATAATCCTAAATAAAATAAGATTAAAAAATTAATTTTGATTGATTTATATTTAAAAATTAAGTATAATATATAGTAACTTGTCATGATCCTTCAAATATTAAGAAAGTTATAAGTGATTTAACTTAACTTTTCAGTGACTAATTTTTCAGAATTAATAACTTGTCATAATCCTCCAAATATTAAGAAAGTTATAATTATTATCTTTCCATCGACAATGTTTTGATTTAGATATTATAGCATATATCATGTTTACTATATCAAATCATATTTGTTCTCAATATCATAGTTATTAATTATTTGAATAAAATCTAAAACTCTTTTCAAATCTTAATCCACGTTACTCAAGAATTTACAATCAATATTATTTGAAAACATAAGAAATATTTTTATTAATCCACCTAGGGTGATGAATCCTCTTTTTATTGTTTAAATACCTTAATAGTATTCATGTTATATCCAATATATGCTTGACTATTACCATTGATTAAAATAACATGTAACAAGATAAAAATATAACATTTTCTATATAAAATAACTTAATAATCTTAATTTTAAGAGTCACTTGTATAATGATTAATACTTAAAAGTGCATTTTTATCATGGTTTTATATCATCATTTTGCACTTGAAGTATCAATAACTCCTTAACCAAAACATGTTTTATAATAATATATCTAATAATATAAGATAACTTTAATTTGTGGTAAATGTC